>NW_020451151.1:0-34427 GCF_003343035.1 Apteryx rowi
GGTGTCTCCCCTGCCAGGTAAGGATCACTGAATGCTAACCTAGGTAGCTAGGTCAAGCTGAAATAGCTACTAGATAAACATTTTATTTGGTTCCAAATTTTAACTATTCCTTTCTCAGACATGCCAATGTCTCCAAAGCTTTCTCTAATAATTTCTGCAACTCCTCTATAAAACAGATAGCTTCTGTCTTCACTGTCAAATTTGTCCGCAGGAGAAAAATCTTCTTTAAAACCTGTGAGAACTGTATTACTCAATAGACTGAGTTGCCAGCATGGACAGCAATCCAAGTGCTATTGATTCTATGAGGAAAAAAAAGGGATAACATCTGAACAAAACATGGTCAGTGGGAGCATACATGCATCTAGCAAACTACCAGTCAACGACTGCTTATTAGCCTTCCCTGAATGATGAAAGCTGAAAGAGCTCCAGTCTTTCAGTGAGTACCACAGCTTTGTATTAATGAAGATAAAGTGAAACATTTATAGAAGAATAACTGAAGCTTTATTCCTTTGTCAGTTTGCCGTTATAGACCAGACAAACTTCCACATCAGCATTCCTACAATACATGTAATTCAGAACTATTGTCTCAGCAGTGAGCCAGTGATGAACTCTTCAGCATTTTAGCACCATGAATTCATTTTAGGTTCTGAATAGACTTATCTGGTTATTCATACACATCAATGCACTGTGACAGAGGATGGCACAGCTGTTCCACAAAGCACCCMAAAATGGAACACAATACTGAGGCCCAGAATAAAACCAACAGCCTACTACCCTTTACCACCTTTTCTTTGCTCATCTAGCCTTCCCTGTTACCTCAGAAGCACTAAAGACAACAGCCCAAATTCTGTTCCCAACTAATTTTCTTGGTTCCTTGCCTTTGGAGTGGGGAAAGGAAGTTTCACAGCTCCCTCTCTGGCCTAGGTAAGCCCCTGAAAATATTTCCAGTGTGAATATTTTTCAGAGTAAAAATTAGCAGGGGGGATACATCCTACGCAACCCCTCTCAATGCCCTCACCTACCCATACCAACACAGGGAGAGGAGCCTAGCTCCTCCTTTATGGTCATTGTTGTGTGTTTCAGTATAGGTCCCTCTGAAGACAACCCAGAATTTGCTGAACATTTAAAAAACAGCTCTTTGACAATACTTTATTCAAATTAGATTTTAAAAGTGTTTGCAAAAAAATTATTTGTAACAATAATGTAGCTAGAGAGAAAGATCAGCAAATCAGAGCAAGAGCATAAGCCAAAAGATTGGAGCAAAGGCTGGTGGTATATATTAGTCATGTAGGAGTTTGAAGCATGCAAGCCATTGCCCAATCACCTAATTTTCTAGCTCTGCAACAAAATATTGAAGAAAGGTTATAAGCTGCTGAGTCATAGACAGAAAGAAGCAGGGAAATTTTTTAGGACATCCTCCACCAAATAACCTGTGACTGGTTTCTCTAGGACTATCTCTCTAATTAGATGTTGAGGAAAAATATCTGCAACTCTGTTAATGAAACTGAGGTAAAAAAAAACATATTGTGCATGTAACTATTAAGTAGTTCAACATGATACTGTTAAGGGAAGTCCGGGTCTCTGAGCAAAACTCCTAAAATATCACTTGTAGCACACAAGTTTCTTCCATTGAATAAACATTCTAAAGATACCCAACGAAATCATTCAGGCACAGCTCAGGTTTAACAGTCTCAAGGAGAAATGCTGAGCCACTTTATTATGAACAACCATCTGGATGTTGTCAACAAACAGACCCTTTAAGTCTTAAAGCTGGTCTATATAAGGATATAAAGGATAATTAATCCAGATATGTAGAACAGGCACAATAAAAATGGATTAAACTGCACCTCTGCATAGACATTCTATTCTGAATTGTTTTAACTTTTTCCCAGTAAAGTTCCTAGGTATTTTCTGGAAGAAAAAGCTTTACCATTTACACACATTGGCTCTTTAGATCAGAGAGCCAGAATACCAAAAAGGTAGCTTAGACCTCAGTAAGTAGGAGCTCTAATACAATATTAGAGATATGAACTCTGAACTAAAAGCCCAACTTTAAGCCACAGGTGAGTCCAAACATTAAGATCAGGCAGTTCAGTAAAATATCCTTTTAGGAAGGTTTGAGAGGACATCTGACAGCAGTTTTGAACAAAAGTTACCTCTGAATAACTCCATTTTGTGCTTGAACACACAAGGTAGAACAAGAACTGTAATGCACCATTCATCAAGCTTTTATCACAAAAACAACCATTTAGCTTTGTTGTTCTTTGTTTCTCAGTTTTTGATCCTTGTCAGTACTCTTTTTACAGTGAGCACTGTGTTTGTGCTTTCTGTGCTTATCTTGCCCCCCACTTTTTTTTTTTTTTTTTTAAAAAAAGCCTTAATGTTGGGGATTCTCCTTTACCTACTACTTTTCAAAACAAGGCAAGCAAAGTAGCAGGGATAATAAAAATAAATAAAAAAAGAATTTCAGAGACCTTATATTAAATTTCATTTATAGACACACAATGGTCAAGTTAAATAGAATCAAGCAGACCACCTTCAGGATATTGTTTTGTTTCCCAATGAACAATGCAAAGAACCGGAAATCTATAAAAGAAGTTTTTTCCTGCAGAAGAAATGATACCAACAAGATTCGAAACCTCCAGTCTCTCATGCTTGGAAAAAGTGAGAAAGATGGCTGCTAGAAAGGGCACGCCTACATATGCAATAAACAGTAAGTTAGGTTGTGACTCAATAGCACACTACTTACTCTACACTGATTTATTACCTGACCATGACACAGCATGTTCACACCACCCAATATCTAACTGTGTGCAATATCCTGCCTCTAACACTGGCCAGAACCAGATGTCTCAGGACAAATGTAATGGGGCAAGAGCTTCCAGGCTCCAAAAAATATACGGGAATTCCCCAAGATATGATTACACAGGAAATAAGTGCGACTAAGAACAACTCCAAGCATATACAGAAAAGCAATCTTTAAAAGCAATAAAAATAAAAATAAAAATTTTATCTTAACACAAGCCTCTTTATGTTAAATTGCACTTCAACACATTGAAAAGAAGTTTTCACTAGTTTGATTTAGGAACATCAGTCTGTTGACTGAAACTTCAAATATGTGCTCTTAATCTATATGACATTGTTTTATAGTATTTATAAAACTTAAAACAAGATGTCCTCCCCCCTGAGCAATACAATCAGCAGCATCTATATATGCAAACCCAAACTTCAGGTGAAGAAGGAATTACTATAATTACATGGAGTTTGTTTGCATTCATTCAGCTTGAATGAAGGTATGATTTTTCAGGATTGAAGTGTCTAGTAGAAAGGCATTCTTCTGTAGGGTTGGAGAGCAAGATACCCAGTTTTCCCTTGCATTCTGAGTCCCTAAAATACGCACAAGACTTGTGCATTTATGAGCTGAACTTAAGTTAATCAAATGTCATTAACCCTGAAGCATTTGTGTAAATACACCGAGAGAACTGTTACTAGAATCTCAAAGCCAAGATTTCTACCATACTACACTTGATAGGGAAGTTTTTGTTTACACAATTGGAGGTTAATTTTGTTCTATGTTCTGCTTTAGGAAAAACAGAAGTGAAACTACTTAACTAAATATTTCCTTAGAGTTTAAGGCACATGCTTATCCACCATTGGTGAAAGGAATTACTGATAAGAAATACTAACATATGGAACAAGGCAGACTTCCTGCCCTCAACACTTAAGATTTACCTAACAGTACGGCTTCAGGGATATCCATCACAGGTGAATTACATTAACTATTATGTCATAACTAACAGACAAGTGCCCTGGGAATCCAAATAAAAAAGTGGGGGGGGGGGGGCAATACATGTAAACTGATCCATTTGAGCCACCTACCTATTTGTCACTAGGACTTATTCTATGTTTCTGCTTTAAATGTGCTTTATTTTTCCATTTAATACAGTAATAGAGTCCAGGGTGGTGAAATGTAAGTGTTTAAGTACCTTGCCATTAGTCATGTACTTGCAATTAATTTTGAGAAATTTTTCTGTAAATGCTTCCTCCTCTTCAGAGGTGGATGATACCACTCTCGTGGGACGAACACATGAATGTGCTGGTGAAGCAGCCGACTCTTTTCGTTGGACTCCATCTGGATCCTAAAAGAAAACATAAGAACTTATCACCCTGCCTTTGTCAATATGAGCTTCAAGAGATTTTCTGTCCCGTACTTTTCGTTCTTACTTGGACATGAAAGCAATTGCAAAAAAAGGTTGCCAAATTCACTGCACTTTAAAGGACTGCTTTGATCTGACAGTGCAAACAGCATAACTGTAAAGAAACACAGCTTGACAAGCCCAGGATAACAAATGCAAGTGGACAGTGATATTCAGAAGCTACTGTGGAACAAAGAACAAAACAATAATCAAAATTCACAAAAAAGCTATCTGAAATACTCTGACATGCAAAACTTGAGTAACAGGTATTTAGCACAAAAGATGATTTTTCAACTTCAACAAACAAAAACCTTAAGTGCTGTTACTGTTTCATAATGCCTACTACTATTCTAGGTTGGAAGGGCCCTCTGAAGGTCTTCTAGTCCAACCACTTGTTCAAAACAGGCCAAGGCCTAAGTTAGATCAGGTTGCTAATGGTCTTTCCAGTTGAGTTTTGAAGTCTTCAAGGCTGGAGATACCACAGCCCAAGAAACCTGTTCCAGTGCTTAACCATCCTCATTGTGAAAAATGTTCTATGGTCTAACCAGGATTGTTTGCGAAACAACTAGTGACTGTTACCACCCATGCTTTTGCTGTGCACCTCTGAGAAGATCTTGACTCTTACCTCTGTAAGCCATCCCCCCACCCCTAACACACACAGACTAGATAGGGCAAAACAAATCAGATTCTCCATTAGCATTTTCTTCTCCAGGCTAAACAAACCCTGCTCCCTCAGCCACTTGCTGTACATTGTGTGCTTCTGTCACCTAATCATCTTGGTGGCCACTGGATCCCCCTAACATGTCAATCTCTCTTGTACTGGGGTCCCAGAAGTGGACACAACACTGGAAATGCAGCTTCAGGAGCCTCCCAGACAGGGGAATAATCACTTCCCTTAACCTTCTGGCATTACTCTTTCTTCTGCCACACAGTATGTGGTTAGCCTGCATCACCACAAGCGCACACTAACTGATGTTCAGCATGTTGCCCACCAAGACACCACTGCCCCCTTGTCTCTCCCAGCCCTTTTCTGCAAAGCTGCTTTCTAGCCAGGCAACCCTCAGCCCATACTGCTGCATGGGACTGTTATGTTGGAGGAGCAAGGGTCAACTTTTGTTGAACTTCATAAGGTTTCTGTCATCTCATCTCCTCAGCCTCTTGATGTCCCTCTGAATAGCAGCCCTTGTGTGTCTGTCCAGTGTATTCACCGCTTTCCCTAATTTGGTGCCCTCCCTAAGCTTACTGAGGAGGAACTCTGTCCCAGCATCCTGGTCACTGATGAATAAATGAAACAATATTGGCCCCAGTAATGACCAAAGGATTGGTAACTGTCCACCACCCACCCCACAAAAAGCCAAACCAAAAAACCCCCAAAACACAAAAAACCATCTTGAATCACTGAGTCCAAAGATCTTGTCAATTTTTCCACCTGATCTCGTAGTCTACACTTCCAATGTTCACAACACTTTAGGACAGTGTCAAAGGCCCTGCTCTAGTCACAGTAAATATCCACTGCTCTCCCCTCACCTGCTGAGCCAGTCATGACATCTTGGAAGGCAATCAGGTTCAGCAGGTGTGATTTACCCTTGGTAAATCCATGCTTGCTGTTCCCAGCTACCTTTGTCTTTCATATGCTCAGATATAACTCCCAGGAGAATTTGTTCCATGACCTTCCCAGGCAGATGAGAGGAAGAGTTATTTATCCTGCTATCTACCAGTACGTTCAACAACAACAACAAATGATCAATATATGAATGTAGAAGCCTGTTAACAAGACTTTTTTTTTTTAAAGGAGGAAAAAGAAACAAGTCCAAACCCCCACAGACACAATGAAAAACCGTTTTTATTTAAAAACTACATATATAGAAGAGAAACTACATATATAGACTTCTCCAAAGTCTATTTTTCAGGTCAACAGCCCTGCTTTGAGTTTATCAGCATTTACAGACTTCCATTCCATACATAATTGCTACTTGTGGTTATTAATAAGATAAAGGGGACATAGAAATACTGTTTTCTTTATAAATAGGGTTGGGTTTTTTTGTTTTGTTTTTTGTTTTTTGCTTTTCTACGCAGTTCACTAGTGGAGATTATAACTGTGTTTAACCATAACAGGAGATATGTGCTACTGTTTTCCGTTTATCATCTCTATGGCACTACTTTAGCCTTTGCCTGCCTCTTTCACTTTCAGTTCAAAAACAAAACAAAAAAACCCCCACCCAAATCACAGAGCACAAATTTGGATTTTACTGAAAGCAGCTAATGGCAATACAGTTAAAAAGCAAGCTTCCTGGGTATGAGTTTCCTTTCCACATATGCCCTTCTTTCAAAAACTATGTGGTCATCTTTGCAACAGCTTATAACTTAAAGAGCAGATGCAAAAGTTCCCAGCTGATATCCAAATCCACTGGAAATATGCTGGTTATTTCTTGTTCATATTCCCATGCAACACAGAAGTTGGAGCAATATTGGTGGCAGATTTTTCTCAAATTTAATGACAACATTCTTGTCACTATACCTTATTTTGAACTGGATTTTGAGTTTTATAGGTACTAAAGATTATCAGATCTTCTTAAATCCATGCATCAGATGTTAGATGAAGACACCCTTCACGTAACCAGCAGCATAACAAAGGTTTAAATTTAAGCTAATTACTTACATGTAGACTGACAAAAACAAGCTTATTAAAATATACATTGAAATTTTAGCTTAAGCAAAGTAACACAGGACAARTTAGAAGTATCACACAAGCCTTATACTGTCCACATGCTGATTTATTTTCAGTCAGATGACTCTGCTGAACTATTTTAATGCTTGATAAAATGGAAACAAAAAGTAAAACACACTATAGTTTAACTTCTGAACCTCTGCTGAGACAAAATAGTCTCTTCGAACTGCTGTTGCCTACTTATCTCATTCAATTTCTAGTGAGGAAGTGACTAATTTCAACCAGGATGCCAACAGACAGAAGACTCCTTTAGATTACATATGCAGAGTAACATATCCTCTTTGATTTGACATGTTTAAATTTAAACCACAAACCTAGAGTCAAAATTAGAGGGAAGTCTGAGAACACAGACATTTAAATATAAAACGTTAGAGAATATATGCTAATCCTGCTCTCATTTAGAAGGTTAGTAATCAGTAAAGAGGAGAAAGATACARAAGAATAGGTATTATAAAGAACAACAACAAAGAAACCTCCAACGTTAACTTCTCAAACCCATGTCAAATAGTATCTGTGTTGCTGGAGAGAAGTTAAAAAAAATCCACAGTAAGAAGTCCAACTGATTTCTTCTTTCCCCTTCTTGATGAAATGTACCTAGGAACACCTCTTCCTTACTCACATGGAGTTAAAAAGCTTCAGAAATAGAAGCTTAARCACTATTATTTGTTTTGTCATATTGCTCATTTGTTTGATATCTCCTAAAGCACTGCAAGAATAGCTTGTGGTGAACAAGTAGTGAGATGTACCAGATAAAGTATGGGCAAATGAAGTTTCTATGTATTGTGGCAGAACTAACTCTCAAATTGTTTAGTGTAGGCAGTTCTGTGTATGCAGTCATTTTGTTGCCTAAAAGGATTTTGAAGTATTTTAACCCATTTTTGTCTTCTCTAMAATTTCAACCTTTTATATGTTATGTGCATTTAATCAGTAAAACTCAGCCTCTCCCCACCTCCAAAAAAGAAAAGTTACAGGTATTGTTACACTGTTTAGCCTCTATGTCTAGTATATGCAAAATGCATACAAAATAATCCACAAGAACCAGCAGATGAAGATATTATTCTTGCATGGGATATCTAGTTCATTGTAGGAAGAGTTTGTTTTCTAGCACTATAACTAATAATTTTTCCTCGAGTAACTTCTCACCACTTATGCTATATGGTTAGGTCTATCCTAGCATGTAGTGTCACTCTGAGACAGATTTAGAAGTATTCTTGCACACCAATATAGTCATTTTACTGTGCTACAAAACTTTGTTTGCCATATAATATAGAAGAAATTATTTACTATAACTGATAGCAGAAACATCTCATAAGAACAGCCATACTAGGTCAGATTAAAGGTATAATGACAGCAAAAGCACATGGTAACTTTTAGTAGAAGAATCAACATTGCACTTGGTGATGCAACTTGGGAACTTGTTCAGCAGTGAGGCAGTAACTTTGTATTTAAACTTCTGTGGACCAAAACATATCAGGAGAGAGGAAAAAAAATAAAGCAAAAACCATACCCCCCCCCCCAACACGACCACACCACATTATCAAATCTCTTTTAAACCCTTTTAAAGCCTATGTAAACTTTTAGCACAGAGTCCTGGAACAGATGGTTGATAGCCTAACCATGCACTGTATTAAGTACTAGCAAGAAGAGCTGTTACTTGGGAAAAAGGATCATAACCAGGAAAAGAATAGGACCAGCATTTTAGAAAACAGCTGAATGAGGTCAGAACTGTAGAAGCTGTGGAGAAGCTGAAGTTCCAGAGACTGAATCTTTCTGGTTTGAGTTCTTACCCTGAAATTCTGAGAATAGCAAAGCAGTAACAGCACCCACCTGGAAAGACATGCTTTTGCAAATCTAGCTCCTAGCTGACATCCACGTTCAAGCTGAATTACAGGACACCTTCAATGGCTACATAATTTGAGTATCTGAAAGTCTACAAAGGTAGAAGACCTACTGCATAAAAGGAGGCTATAATCAACCTTTTATCAACACTTCACTGAAACAGACAATTTCTTTAGTCTCACCAAGCAAAATGGAGACAACGCCTCAACCTCTACAGAGGGTAAAAACCCTTACATTTTAACTGCTTGAGTAGTCTGGCCAATGTATCGCTGTTACAAAAATCTCAGTAAGATTAAAAATTAGAGACAAAGTGTCTAGCTATTTCTGAGCGGTAACATCAAAAACAAATGCAACTGGAAGTAGTATTTAAGATATCAATCTGGAAGGAYGGTATTTTGCTACAAATTACTTTATCCATCAGTTTTCATATAGAAAACTTTCATAAAAAAGGCACCATTTTACTTTTCAACTCCAACTATTGTAAAGTACCTTCTCCCCAGAATGAAAGAACACTCTTAGAAGAAAGCATCATATTTATTTTGGTTATCTTGAAAGGGAAAGTTAATTTTAATGACAACAGGTATACCTACATTTACTGTAGCCTTGTCAAACTCTGCTTCTGAAGATGTAGGTGATAGGGGACTTATAGGACTTAGAGAAGGGGAGCTGTCCACACTAGAAATGTAGTCTGGGTCAGGAACATACAAAATCTATAAAGAGATATAATGTAGTTAGAAGTTATGCTTTCAGTTTTACTTTAAATTTCCCGCTAGCTCAGGTATATTTGCCATGTTTTCTCAAAATAAGCTACAAGAAATCACTTCTGTCCCAGTTAATTTTTATATATATGTGCCTATATATATTCTTATATACATATAGAGATATATAATTACAGACAAAGGAGACAGTTATTTGTGAACTCTATCACAATCACCTCTTCAAAAAGAAGTGCAATTTTAAAAGTTCCTTTATGAGAAAGTTGAAGGATTAAACAATACCACAGTACCAACACAAAGTACTACTTAATCTTTAAATTTTCAAAGGTTTTAAATGCTATCTTAAGATAAGATTGGTCTTTAGTCATAGTAATGGAAAAAAAAGCTCAAGGAGAAAGTATTAAAAATATGCAGCATGTCAGAATCATCAAATACAGTGTGGAAGGAAGACCTGACTGATTATTTCTCATGCTATTAATTCTACTATTTGAGTAACCAAGAAGCAGGCTGGGGAACAAGTTTATAGATACAGCTCTTAGCACTGAATTTGAAAAAACTAAAGTTAATTCAGTTTATCCACTCCTTAAATACATTATTCTTTGGTGTGGTAGGCTTTCAAGCTATGTAGACAAAATTTTGCAGCAATCAGAAATAAATATACAATATGCTTTAAACAGAAAGGGCTTATTATCAAATAGCTTCATCTAATATGGTAGCTGGTGACTTGTTTCCAGGCCTTGCTTTTGAGGAGAAGTGAAAASTCAGGGGAGGGGAAGGGGGAGAGGGAGAAGTAAGCAATAGTGACTCATAAGAAAAAGTAATGATAATTCATATGCTCCTGGTAAAAAGCTGGGAAGTTTTCAGGATGGAATGGAAACATTCATCAATTAAAACAGAATTGCAGGCATTAACATACAGTCATGAATGTTGCTAGTATGCTGTACCCTGAATTTATCCKCTGAGCAAGAGCTGATCAACAGCCTGCTATACTTGCAGAGCAGCAATTTAGCTTATACTCAAGTGTCATTATACCATTAAGTACATTTAGTTTTAAAGTTAAGAGCCCCCTGATTTTATTTGAGAGGTAGGTAGTTTCATTACATTTTCCTTTTTAGTCAGTTATTAAACAGGTACAAGGAATTCAAATTAAAGAAAAATGAAGTCTTTTACAAAACCAGTGTGAAAGTCAGTATGAGAAGTACTTTAACACTCTCTGGTAGAGGCAGGAAGTAAAGGGAGGAGAAAAAGTTGTCTTTGTTCAATGACATAAGTAACATACATAGTGTAATAGTACCTGTCCAGGAACGACTGCTCTGGAGAAAAGCTTATTTAATTGAACCAGTTCATTGGGTGTTGTATCAAATTTCAGGGCAATACTGTTTAACGTATCTCTTGATTCCACCTGTATCAGTTGGGGGAAAAGAAAACAAACCTGTAAGCAGTTAGTTTAAATAATGCCTAATGAGTTTTATCATATGTAGACCAGCTTTACAGAGATGATTTTTTTTTTTAATGAACTTTAAGCTTTCATATCTTGCCCAAGAACATAAATAGTCCACAAACGTTAGTCTCCTGCAGTGTTGTATGAAGACATCTGCCTTCCCACTCTGTTTCCGAGTAGCCGGAAGTGTCACTCGCATGCACTGGGCTGCAGGCTCAGACACTGGAGCAGAACTCTTGACTGTAAATTCACTGTTGGGTACCACTGGGCCAGTATGTGACTGGTTTCACAGAACCTCTCATTCTCCTTCTTCGCTCCTCTCCTCTGTTCTTCATTTAGAGAAAAGCTGAAACAATCTATATAAATGCGAACACACTCTCCTCCTATTGAAATGAACTTCTGTCAATCTGATTTTTCCAGGAAGAGCATTACCAAGATCAAAAATAAGACAGACTGCTGTTGAAGCAAAACAAATCAACTAGTGTGACAGCTGATGGAAGCAGGTGATTTCCAAATAAGTCTTTTTTTTTTTTTAAATTCTTCAAAGTTCTTATTCTCACCCATCTCCTAAAATAAATTCAATATGAACCAGCAGGAGAAAGCAAAGGGATAAAAGTTTTATTCATGGTGAGGATTTCAGAATAAAAAATTCATAGGAAGCATTTAAGAACCATGAAGATCTTATGATAAAGAAGCATAAGACCAAAAGAAGTTTATCACTTAACAGCATAGGGCTTCAGAAATGCCATGCTGGGGGTGGGGTGGAAAGAGTCCTGTTCTATCAGGTAAGAAAACATGAAGCAATACAAATGAAGCTACATTAGTGGTTCTAAATCTGAAGCACAGATAGGAAAGTCATCTTATTTGTTCCTCTTATTACATCTGCATGAGATACAGTTTATACAGAAGTATTAGACTAATACTTGCCAAGTTTAATTTTTCTTTTCAGGCTACACACTAAAGGCTAACTTTTCTTGACAATAAAATAAGTAAATAAACATTCATTTCTATGAAGTTCCCTTTTCTTTTTACTTAATTTAAGGGAAAAGGAAAGGAGGAAAAGAAAAACACACTTTTTTAAAAATCATAATAGATGTTCTATACAACCATTCTGAGAATGTGGATATCATTAGCTGACTGTATCTCCACTAGGTATCTCATGTTCTTCATTCACTTCCTTGATAAAATCCATGACAGCATCATGTCTTGTGTGTCCTACCAACTGCGGCTAGACTTAAAGGTAAATACCCTTCCACTTGAACTCCACCATTTTCCCCAGTGTTAACAACAGGGTTTAATAACCCAATGCAAACTCATTATTTAGATTGAATGCTTTTGAATGCTTAAACTGGGGCAAAAAAGAAATGGGAGGGGAGATAAAAAGTCTCAAAGCATTTTCATTTTAGCAGCTTTTGATTCTGCTTATTCTGAGTATGCCTCTATCTTATAGACGGTCACACAGGTAAATGCATTCAGTGTTTTGACAGACTAAGATGTCCTATTTTAGTAACTATCACAATGAAGGTACTGGAATGTGTACTGGATTAGTTTGCTTCCAGTATAGTCCGTTTTGGGTGGCCGCAGTTGAATCAGTGTATTCCACATAAATAATAATTATTGTACTTGTGCTACTCACAGAATGTAACAAGGCAAATTAATTTTTCAGAGAAGCAGCAAACATTTTGCCAGAGCAAAGCGTATATAATACAAAGGTTATAGTAGCAGTTAATATTATATGATTAATATGATTATTAAATACTGTTTTATTCATATTGCAAGAATAGCCAGTAAATAGAGTTCCAACTGGCTGCAAAGCAAACTAAGTATCAAAAATAAGTAGTTCTAAATGTATACCCACTTGAATACCCCCAAAAAACCTAGAACAGAACACTAATCCCAGAAGAAAAGACTTCAGTAAAAGAAATGCTTTCTCTTCATTAGCTTTGAAAAAGTTATGTGACAACAGTGAACTCGTGCTGACAGTATAGAAACAAAACAAGTATAACTGACAGATACAAAAGAACAAGCTATATCCTTTAAACAGAGAAGTGAATCATCCTGTAACAAGTGTTGCAAATATCTTTTCCTTAAAGATACTGTACTGCTACAGGATGCGCATGCACACATGGCAATTAGCTTTTATTAGAATAATTCTTGTATTAGGATAATTCTTATGTAGGAAACAATAAGCTAGGCAAAGCAGCAAACCTCTCTACTGCAAACTTCTCTCTACTGCCATTTCAAGTGTGAAAGACTACATTGTACTTTTCAATATTTCAGTAGTGTATGAACATGTACATATGCATAAATCAGTATTCTCAAACACCACTTTGAAATGCCACATTTGCCAGAAAATGAAAAAGGAACCCAACCAGACCAGATGGTTACTATTTACTGTATAGACAATAACAAAACTGACAATCAGCTCACAAAATAAAGTACTGGTTCCATCAGAAGCACTACATATTCTAGGGAGTTTGTTTAAAAAAAAAAAAAACAAAAAACAAAAAACCCCCACAAATCTAAACCAACATTCAAAACTTCACCTAATTCAAAAATGTGCTCTCACATAAGTGTTAGAAGACCACCATTAGCTGCCAGGTAGATTTTCAGTAGATATCACTTAATGATGAAAATATCTGAGATTTTTAGACTAAGTTGTAAAACAAAATAGTTAAAGCATTCAATTACAAAACACAAAGTTTAAAAATAAACCCTTGAAGAGTGCATTCATTTCTTTCAACCTTTAAGAAGGTTGGTCCTTTGGTGAGCCCTCTTAGCAGCTAAAGGATTTTCTTATAACTCATGAACAACAGAATAGGAAACACAGTAAAACTTCCTTTTCTTATCTGGCTATACAGTTTGAACAAGCAAACCTCCATACCATATGTGATTTGAGAAGTTATCAGTGCCAGTCTCTGAAAACAACACACTGATGCAATGAAGACTTCCTGAAGTGTCTCCCTGCATAAGAAGATACACAAGTATACTTTGAAGTTAACATTCAAAGACATATTCCCTGTTCCTTGGGCTTTCTACCTTTTCATTAGATAGAATTGGAACTTCCTAAAACTAAAAGAAGAATTTTGTGGAGAAAAATAGTTTAACAAAAAAAACAAACAAAAAACACCTTTCCCAATCATTCTTTCTCAAACCAATACTGGAGGAGGGTGCAAAACTTATCCCTTCTCTTCCAGGAAAGAAGCTTTCTGTATATCACGCATGTAGTTATTCTGAATATTAAAAGCATTCATAGAAATATTTGGATATTAAAGCACTGTGCTGAATCTTCATGGAAAAGTTCCCCCTTTTGGAAAGGGAGAGGGGATGACTGTTAAAATCATGAAACAACTTAAAATCATGAAACAACTTGATCAAAGTGTCAAGACTTGTTCATGTATAATTATATCTCAGATAAAAACCACCACAAATGTGTGAAAAGGCACTATTCCCTAGAAAGAATCCGAAAGGACTTGAGCACATCAGCTGGTCCTTTGAAGTGGTTCTATGCATGTCAAGCACTGAATTCGCTTAAATGTCTAGATTCAAGTACATTAGTCAAAGGATGCTTATTAATGAAAATGCAAAAGAAGAATCACTTGTTCTGGACTGCATTTTTAACTGAACACATGAACTCTGCTTTGTACAATAACTTGCTGAAAAAGGGCTTTTTGGAATATAAATGATTGTAGGAATAAACTAATATTAGGAAAAACTTCTAGTCATCAACTCTGTATACAGATCTACAGACACATATGAAGCCTCATTTCCTACTTATTTGTACCTTATGTAGTCACTTATGTATGCCTAAAAAGTCTAAAATGCTAAATTAGCTAAAAAAACACAGCCTTTACAGATATTGGATACAGTCAGCCAATTAAGAACCAAACCTTCCATCTTCCTTTTCCACTAAAATCCCAAATCAAACTTTCAACATGGCACTGGTAACTCTAGCTAAACAAAACAAGTAACCCCCCCCACCCCCCACACAGACACCCCTCACTCTTCAAATAATTCTTTCCCATTTAATTATATGTAAATCACGTTATCCTTTTTCCACTTACACAGCATTACCTGTATTCATGTTGGCTGGGAGAGGCAAGAGAGTCCCAGCAGATGAACAGCTTCAAAGAGTCACTGTTGAGGAGGGTCCTAACTGCCTTCAAGTTTTGCCAGATTAACAGTTGGCAAAGTTATTTAAAAAAACAATTTAAARCCAAATTCTCCACTGATACACTAATGAACTTAACTGTCATCGCAGCTCTACAGCTGGAGTTTACTCATTTTTCCATTAAAAGTTATTCATATATATATATGTATGTATAAAGAAGCTGTTTTTGCAATATTTCAAAACTAATTGTCTAAAACTCAAAAAACAGTAGCTGAACAGTATCAAAAGGAATTAAAAAAAGTTAGAGCGATGGAAAGACTGGGAGGAGTGAGGACACAGGGGAGAAAAGGAAAACTATTGACTGGTGTTATACTAGCGCCTTAGAAATATCAGACTGTGGCTACATTAACGGATTTTTAACAGGTCTAATTTCTGTAACATACAACAGCAGGAAAATGGAACCTTTAAATATAATAAAAGCAACTCCAAAAAAATCGTTTTAGAGTTAGGCAAGAGATACAACAGACAAAGTATTATGTAATCATTATGATCCACATTTGCTTAATCCCCCAAATTTAGGGAAGACTAGACAGGAGAAAGCTCAAAGAGAAGCCCCAGCTTTGAAATGAAGCAACAAGAAACAAGAATTCATAAGTGTGTAGGGGTATACCTAGCACACAAAGGCATATGAGGATGAAAAACCACATCTACCAGAGGAGACAGCCTTTAGAACTCTCTATCCAAGCCACCGCAGAACCGAAAGTGTAATCCACAATCACTCTAGAGAGACATTAGCAGATACTCATCCTTTCCCTACTCTCAAAATAAGCACATCGAGCAAGTCATCACAACAAGAAATTCCAAGTGTTCATGTGCATTCGAAGTCCAGTAAACTATCGCCTATTTGACGGTCACAGTAAAAGCACTTGCCACCCACATCTCAGGAGCTAAGAAAGGTTCAAAAATTCTTCCTAATTTTATTATAAGCTCAGAAGTCATTGTAGTTTTGTTCTCAACATAGAGACTGCTCATTGGTTTCTAACTCAGGGTCTAGAACTAGTTGCTAGAGAGATTGACTTAACACTAAATAACTAGGACATCATCACATGTCAGAAGACTGCAGATCAATAGTGAGGACTCCGGCTTAAGACCCAGTTTTAAGACTCTGCCCTACTACAGCCTTCTTGTGAGAGACCTTCATTAATTCATATCAGGTTCTTGTCGCAATCTGGACCACAGCCTCTCTGTATTAGTCACTTATCACTATCTAAAGAGGGGTTAAAAGGCTTTTGTTGAAGTCATTAAACTGCTGGCAGGCCAATATCATTGCTGATCCACGATCAACATTACACATACTTCTTTTCTGATCTGTAACTGGCTCTTCTAATACCTGGAGGTAGACAGTAGCTGTGTTTGTACTACATGTATTACAAGAGATTTCTGGATGCAATGCCAGTATAATGAAGTTATGTAAAACAATGCAAAAAATGCTATTGAAAATTCTACTTAGTAACAACAAGTCCACATAAACTATTTGCTTTGTTGGACACACAGCCTGTTCACATACATTATATTGCTTTCCCCTTCTTCATGTAAAACTTAGCCTGGAGCACTGACTCAATTCTGAAATCTGTACTGATTTGTATCGAATCCATCTAATTCTGACATTCAGAAGAGAAGCTATTCTAACTTATAAAAAAGAGAAAAAACAAAACAAAACAACACTGTCTAAACTTCACTGTCTAAAGCAGTAACAGTGAAAAAAAAACAGAGTTCTCTGTATCCTTTAGAGATAGTCACTGAAAATTAAGTGTGACATTCTTTTAAACCTACTAGCCTGGGTAAACTTAGCGCTTGCTTTCTTCACTCAGTACTGCACCTGTTGACATCTTCCTGCTGGTGCTACACACAAAGCAGTAGTTCACATTTTTATGCTTTGGGGGATTTACGATCTGTACTTTAGGGACTAATAAGTAATAACATATTTGGTCTTTGAAACTAAAGGCAAAAGGCAGTCAAAGATTTTAAGCAGCTGGAAAGGGAAGTGCATTTCACCTTAAAACAAACAAAAACAAAACAAAAAACCAAACAAACCTATTGTTTACATCAATGAGATTTTGTCTCACTCCAAACTTCAGGAATGTAAAATTATAAAAACTTCTCCCTTATTACATGCAGCCACTGGAAAAACTAAAATGTTAAATTATAAAAAACAAAAACACCAAGTTTTCAACAATACTAGAAAATATCTAAAAAATCTTGATGTTTTGAGAAGTAGTAGAAGGACAAAGGCAGAAATCAGAGCAAGTTCGTCTCTTTCTGTATGATATAAAGACATGAAAAATAGGGGTAGCAAATTATCACAGTAGTTACAAGGCCTCTTTCATATATATAGTGAATATAACCACTAAGTTCTAGAGGCTAGATGTGTGTATTATACTAAAACATATGTACATGACAACCGAAAGCTCTGAAAACTTGATGTTGCTGAAATATTTCACAACTGAAATCCACAGCAAGACTGGGCAGAATACTGAATTTGTGGAGCTGAAATGCAACATGTTCCACACACACAGCGGGCTCCTTTAGAGGCTCTCCTTAAGCTTACTGAAAATACAATTCACAAGGAAGTGATACCTACCTCTACATTACTAACTTAAAGGAAAGCTTAGTGCTTTATATTCTGCCTGGAATCTTCCATATTGAGGTGATTGCACATATATGGTGGCAAGAGACAAGGAGTTTACTAACTGAAGAGGTATATCAAATTTAGAGTTACACCTGATCATATTTCCCCAATTATTTTTAGACATGTTGCAGTAAATGTAATAGAAACAAAACAAAAACCCCCCCACCTCTTTACTATCTTCAGCTGCTAGAATCCAACAGCAGAGGTTTTTTTATTCTAGCTTCAAGAAAATATTTACTATCTGCTAGAATTATATTTAAGTTACCAATATGATCCAAGCTAAAGTTCATCTCAGTCCAATACACACATGCCCTCTGCCTCTCCTCAAGTTATAATCACAGACTTCTTAAAATTAGCCTTATCATAGTTTGGCTTAATGTAACATTAACAGTCAAATCTTCCCCGCATCTCCTCTTTCATTAAGAGGACACTAAGAGGTGAAGTAAACACTTCCATAAAGAAGTTCTCACTTTTATTTTATCACATCCAGCTTCAAAAGCATTCAAAAACATCAGAGATAGACTTCCCTATTTTAATGTCAACTCTATAACCATTATTTCTGGGCTTAATGGTACTTCCAGTATGTAAAACAAAACAGATACTTCTCACTTCAGTTTCCCTTAGTAACCACAAACGCAAAAAGCTGACTGCAGCACAGTTTGAGGGTCACTTCAAGAACAGAACAGGCACAGAAAGGCTCCATTTTCAGATACTGCTGGAAAAACAGATCTGCACTGTACAAGGTAGAGATCATGAAAATTATCAGAAGAGCGCTGGAAGGTCAGTTACCAACATATAGCCTGCCTCCCACCCCCAAACAACAAAACCTTTATTCTATTATTTCTGCTGATGTCAACAGTTTAACAATGCTGAAAGGAGTAGGGAAATCGCACATGTTTTTATAATTAACATTATTTTTTCCTAACTAGTTACCTTTAGGTGAAGCATTCATCTGATTGATAAGTTTGTTTTCTGAAGAAAAAGATAATTTGCATAGAAAAACAAAGGAAAAAAGGATCAGCCTTACTCAAGCAGTATTAGTTATCTAATTTTTTGATTTAATTCCTGTTAGAATAAGCTATAGCATACACAGAATTATAGGATTAGAAGTAATGCAAACTTGTTTTGCTTATATTTCACAATGAAACTTTTAGAGTCTGTACGTGCTATGCAATGACATTCTAATAATCAAGAAGCAACTTACAGGATATTCAATAGTCCCTTTAGGCTTTTGAAAAGACATTCGTCGCCCATCTTTCTTGTCTGGGGTCTTCTTCTGGCCAGTGTCTGAAAAAAATTGAGGCAACGTGCGTGTTAAATTCATTTTCCTCTCAGTATTGTCACAGGCTGCTGACTACAGCCCTGTGGGCAGACATCTAATTCACCAATTACACAGCTGGCTCCTGATGACTCTGTCTGTCTAACAGACAACCAGCTGCTAGAACAGGGACTTCATTCCTCTGCAATGCTTTAAGATTTCAACCAATACAAGTCACTGACAACTGGCAAACAAATTAACTACATCAGTACTTCTAGCATCCAGGAATTTATTAATGAAGGAAGACTAAATAGGTGATCAACTCCATCAGGCACATAACATTTTTGGAACTGCTGTGTTTAATTGGTTTTATATCGTACCCAGTCTGCTTTTGTCTAGAGGGGAAATGATCTAGAGCTCCTGCATGTTAGATCTAATTAATGTCACAGCTTTTTTTAGCCAAGTGCTGTCTGCTAAGTACAGAATATTTAAAGCTTTAGATAAAGCAGAGTGCATTCATATATAACTTCAGAATTATCCTATCTGTAACAAACACACAGGGAATATGTAAAGCACATCCACTCTATGCACACATGATAAAGATACTCTTGAACTTAAAAACTGCTCTCTTTACCAGGTTATTTTGATAGCCTCTATTTCATAAGCCAAATCAAACAATAATTTGGACCTGAAGCACATTCTACTTTTTGATACTTACTGGCTTGATATTTATGACGAAGACAACACAAGTGAACTACATGATTCAACTGACAGCATTTAACTTTACATCTTCAGGAAAGTATTATGTATGTATGTATGTATACATTTACACTCACGCACACATGCACCTTTTAAGAAGTCAGGTCTCTGTCACAAGGCTTCTACCCTCAACGCTTAAATATTTACTATTAAGAAGCAAGAAATACTTTATGTGAATGGATCTATAAGTTTTCATACTGCAGGGGGATTAGCTATACTCTTCACAGAATCACACAGAATGGTTGAGGTTAGAAGGGACCTCTGGAGATCATCTAGTCCAACCCACCTGCTCAAGCAGGGCCACCTAGAGCACATTGCTGAGGATTGCATACACAGAGCTTTGGAATATCTCCAAGGATAGAGACTCCACAACCTCTCTGGGCAACCTGCTCTGTTACCTTCTTAGTAAAGAAGTTTACCCTTATGTTCAGACAGAACTTTCTGTGTTTCTTTCAGTTTGTGCCTGTTGCCTCTCGTCCTGTCACTGGGCATCACTGAAAAGAATCTGGCCTCATCCTCCCTACACCCYCCCTTCAGATACATAAGATCCCTTCTCAGTCTTCTCTTCTCCAGGCTGAACAGGCCCAGCTCTCTCAGCCTTTCCTCACAGGAGAGAGGCTCCAGTCCCTTCATCATCTTAGTAGCCCTCCACTGGACTCACTCCAATAGCTCCATGTCTCTTGTACCAGGGAGTCCAGCACTGGACACAGTACTCCAGAYGCTGCCTCACCAGGKCTGAGCAGARGGGGAGGATCACCCCCCTCGACCTGCTGGCAACGCTCTTCCTGATGCAACCCAGGATACCATTGGCCTTCTTGGCCACAAGGGCACATTGCTGGCTTGTGGTCAACTGGYTGTCAACCAGCACTCCCAGGGCCTTCTCTGCAGAGCTGCTCTCCAGCAGGTCAGTCCCCAGCTTGTACTGGGGCATGGGGTTATTCCTCCCCAGGGGCACGACTCTGCCCTAACCTTTACTGAACTTCACAAAGTTCCCATCTGCCCAGCTCTCCACCCTGTCAAAGTCCCTCTGAATGGCAGCACAGCCCTCTGGTGTCTCGGCCACTCCTCACACTTTTGGATCATCAGCAAACTTGCTGAGGGTGCACTCTGTCCATTCATCCAGGTCACTGAGGACTAAGTTGAACAAGACTGGACTCAGTATTGACCCCTGGGGAACACCGCTAGCTACAGGCCTCCAACTAGACTTTGCACCACTAATCACAACCCTCTGGGCTCTGCCATTCAGCCACTTCTCAATCCGCCTCACAGTTCACTCATCTAGCTCGCACTTCCTGAGCTTGCCTAGGGAAGACAGTGTTATGGGAGACAGTGCTGAAAGCCTTGCTGAAGTCAGGGTAGACAACATCCACTGCTCTCCCCTCGTCCACCCAGCCAGTCATTCCAGCAGAGAAGCCTATCAGGTTGGTGAAGCATRATTTCCCCTTTGGGAATCCATGCTGACTACTCCTGATCACCTTCTTGTCCTTCATATGCCTGGAGATGGCGCTCAGGATGAGCTGCTCCACCACCTTTCCAGGGATYGAGGTSAGGCYGRCTGGCCTGTAGTTCCCTGGGTCCTCCTCCTTGCCCTTTTTGAAGGCTGGAGCGACATTAGCTTTCTCCCAGCCTGCAGGCACCTCTCCTGTTCTCCAYGTCCTTTCAAAGATRGAGAGTGGCCTAGAAACGATGTTTGCCAGCTCCCTCCACACTTGTGGGTGCATCCCATCAGGCCCCACAGACCTGTGAATGTCCAGCTTGCCTAAATGATCCCTAACTCGATCCTCTTGTTATTGATACATTCAAATTGCCATTACCCTAAGTGAATATACTCAGTTAAATATTTCAAACCAAGCTGAATCCAGGAAGCAAATCTTATTTTTTTTTAAACACATCTTAGGATGGGCAGGTTGAAAATGAAAAACATGCTTTACTTCTATTTAAGCCTCATCTAAGATACTAAGGAAACTTAATAAGCATTTACAGAAACTTATGTGCATTTCTGTTTTTAATTACTATCCAGCTGCAACACTAGAAGAGAAACTAGAAGAATACTTGTAAGAATTTTACCCGTCTCCCCCCACCAACTCTTAAATTTCTACATGGGTAGTTGAAACTATCAAGATATTGGAGAAAGAAAACCCAACACAAGTTATATAGGAAGTTCTGCAATGCCTAAGGGGGGGGGGAATACCCCAAAACCTTACAGCTTAGCAATGAATATCTTACATTTACTACACTGGGCAAGCTACAAAAGACAACACAACAGAAGTGGTTTCCTTATCTTGTAGGTATGGGAACATTTTCCCTAAGATTTTTCTTCTTAATAAACGAAGAACAGTAGTCAGATGTATATTTCCTTACATAAAGAACACCCCAGTAAAGTACTCATGTTGAATCCTCTAGAAAATGTTCCCATACCTACAAGATAATATTTGACCCACAGATAGTATGAATTATAGTAAGTTTTAATAGCTATTAATGATAATAGAAAACTAAGCTTACTTTCTTGAAGTTCTGAAAGTCTAAATACTGCAGTTTTGCATCCTATCTTCATTCAATACATTAAAAGGTATTTCTTTCCCAATTTGCTAACTGTAGCTTTAAAAAAAGGTACCTAAAACAAAACCTTCATTATTGAGGATATTAAAAGCTTTTAAAGAAGCTACAAGTGTAGCTAGGGGAAATTAAGCCAAATCAGTAATGAATAAAATATCCTGAAGATGTATGTCTACAACAGTTATAGCCAACATGCTCCTCTTCAACATCAAATATTTTGTCTAAGTTTATACCTGACCTTGCAATACAACAGGTGCCCACTTGGAAAGCTGCTGAAAAACCGCAAGAGCTATTAGATTATAGCTGCCCCAAGTTTTTCAATTTGTATCAAAGCTTTGAAAGAAAACAATTAGGCTGCTGGCAACAACAGTGGTTCAGATCCTTTGACTTTTGTGGTAAAAGTATGCAGCTTAAAAAACAACAAAAACTGTTTTGATTCAGGATCCCATACCTCCCTTAATAGTTTGCACATAGAATAGCCTTTTTTCAGGCCAAGCATGTAATTTCCTCTGCTACTGTTAGGTAGAAATAGAGAAACCTCACACTACTAACTTACATAACACACTTGATCTGCATATATCCCAAATTTTTCTCCTAATGCCAACTTAGGACTTCCTTTTCTTCTCACTAGTTTGCACTCATGTATTTAAAGAGTTTGTAGACAGGTGTCACTCAAGAGATCGAGTTAAGTTATTTTCTCCCCTTTCAGTAGTTGAACAGTAGAATAAAGTCTTGCACAAATAACCACTTCCATTTTTATTGCTGACATAAGGAACGGAAAGTTATTTGTTCTTTAGGACAGGTGAACCTACTGTGCATTACAGGTTTTGGAGTGCTTGAGTAACTTATTACAGAAGCTGAGCAAGGGGGAAGGAGCCTGTTGGAAGCATATTTAAGGTAAGCAGCTCCCAGGAGAACTCTTAAGTTCCCCAGGAGCTTACAGTCTTCTCTAGTTCTTAATTTTTTGATCTACATCCCCTTCCATACCTAATGCAATAACACCCGCCCTTCCCATCAGTACCCATTTTGATTCCTGCTCTCTAAGGCAGCATTATATCTCCCCTCACTATACGAGGATACAGGATGCAAATATATCATATCCTAGTTTGACCTAAGTCTCCCAGGTCAAGAGAGGGATGCAGACACTGCCAAGTTACACACGCTAATTGCCTAGCAGGCCAAGCAGAGGAGGTGACTATCAAGCTCCAAATCTCTGCTCACAGTTCAAGCTTGAGCTGCCTGTTTATAATACAGAATCTGCCAATTGCAGGTAAGTCTTGGAAAAAAGTTATTAGGTGTTTCAGTCATAGAAATGGGTCAGAGTAGCAGAAACACACTTTATACTTCCCTGATGGTTTACTGCAAAGCCTCCAACAACCTCTTTGCTGTATGAAGAAGCTATTTATTTTTGAGATTAAAGTAAACTTATCTTTTGGTTATCTTTGTGTTTCTAGTATTCTAGGAAGCACATGAAAGCTGAAACAACTGTCAGCACAGAATGCAGATATCTAAAAAGGCCTCAGCACCAATGGGAATCAGTGTCTTTTCAGTGTAACTATTTTCCTGAAGATAATTCTGTTCCACACAAGTTCATTTTGGAAAGTTGCACACTACCTTTACCTTGGCTGCCACTTGTAAGCCAGTGAGACTACAAAAGCTTGATGACCACAGCAGCAAGAAAAAAAACATGACACCATTGATCTTGCTGGGTCATGGAGAAACTCAAAAGTCAACTGTAACTTGTATAGCTGAGGGATCTGTGGTGCTACATTATCAGAACTGTAGCCACTCCACTTCAGACAGAAATGAAACCCAACATTTTATAAAATTTAAGTTGATCAAAAGCTTTAATTCTTAGCCATTTAGCAGGACTGGGCCTCTATAACACTCTGAAGCACTGAAGCAAAGTAGTTACATGTCAGAACCACAACTGACAAAATATCTGACCTCTCTAGAATTCAAAAGCCTAGAACTATAGAGATATATAAGACAGTGTTCAAAATGACACCAGACCAATATTTAGTCTGCAAGTTGGATCCATGCATGCAGAAACAGAAGATTAGATCACTGGAGCATAAGAACTACTACATATGGTCATCAACATGTCTAGAGAACAGGAATGATCTTATCCCAACTTTTATATAAGAACACGAAAAGGATTTGGGGGGAACACGAAAAGGATTTGGGGGGAACACGAAAAGGATTTGGGGGGAACACGATGCCTATAGCTTTAGATAAGGCTACTCTGATGTTGAAATATTTAAATAGCATTAAAATATATAATAGTAGCTAGCATCATTCAACTGAAAACTACTGAAGTTAAATACTAACATTTATAAATGGGTTCTACTAATTGCCTTTGTAAGGCCCCGTGCCATTGAGTTTTGGTTGAATGATAAAATATTCTCCATGTGTAACTGCTAGTTCAAATTAGAAGGAAAAAAAAAAAAACACCACATTTCTCATTTCTTAGTAAGCCACCTGAACTGAATTGTAGCTCTTCAATTTCTGTTTGCGGATGGCTCTAGCACATCCTTTGGACTTCTGGAAATAAGTGTAGGTAAACAGAAATCAAGGTTTGTATTGTGACAATGCAATGATACAAGCTACAGAATTGCTTTACAGTACCTTCCAGCTCTGCATAGATCAATATATTAATTCTTCCCTTATCCCACTATTTTTCTGCAATATCTATAATTAACTTAAAGCTCAAATTGAAATTTCAAATAACCTGCCAATGCTTTCTCAACTCCTGATATTTTATTAGTTTCAATACTAAAAGAAGCTATAAAGATCATTTTTTTTCAGATGAATAAATAAGCCAAACAAGTACCCTTTGAAACAAACCATGCGAACTGGAGAAGTTAGCAGTTAGAGTTGCTTGTGATTAATAACTGAACTTACTCTAGTCAAGAAGATGAGACTGAAGGAGAGAGAAATTACGCATTAGTTTCACATGCGTGAAAACAGGTAGAGGAGCCAGCCTTGTTTAATGCTTGTCTATGATGTATTTTTTCCCAGGATCTTAAAATGAAGAGAAAAAAACCCAAAACAACAAAAAAACACAACAAAAAAGCCCACACATTCCCCCCCCCCCAAACACACACACACAAAGAACACAGCATGTATTGGGTAAAGATTTTGTACAAACTGAATCAGGTAAGGAGGTAAGGAAAGAATAGTAGTCTTTAAAACATTTTCTAATAAGCTGTTATTTAGCACCACATGAAGCAACTTTCTAACTGATAAAACAGAGGAAACATAGATACTAGATCTTTATTAGATTAGTTCTGCTCAGTAGCAATTAGATCTGTATAATCTATTTATAAAAGAACCAAAAAAATTAATGTAGGAAATCTTTATATCCCATAAAGCTGGGTGACATGTTTTTTTCCCCCCTAGAATTCCTAATAGCAAGGGCCAGATCTCAGCAGAGCAATTGTCTCATTGCCCCTTCTGCTCCTTTTGCAGTAAGATAGTATGTTTATACCAATTACTACAATATTATTTCCAAAATATCTTCTAAAGTGCTAGCAGCCAGAAACAAGACAACCCTACTAGCAGCCTACAGGATGCTAGTAGCCTACAATTCTCTAGCCAAAAGGGTAGGGGTTCAGACCAAGATGGCATCCTAAATAATGGCCCCTTCAGTCTTCTCTTGCCTAGGCTGAGCAACTGCTATTCATTCAGTCCTTCCTCATAAGTCACGCTCTCAAAAACCCTTGATCCTCATCATTGCTCTCCTCATGATTCTTTTGTCCATATCTTTCTTTAAAAGCAAAGCCCCAAACTAAACGTATCCAAGGCCTTGTTACTGCTGCATTAGCACTTCAAACACTCCAATACAGCTTTTTTTCTGCAAAGGATTAAATACTGATTCAAGGTCAGTTTGTGGTGCTCCTATAACACATGACCCTCTTCTGCTATCCAGTCAGCTGTATTGTACTCTAGGCAGAAACAATAAACTAGAGGACAAAAAAACTTCAGTTGAAACAAATCTAAGGTATTCTGTATTAGTAGGCCACTTCTCCAAACAGAGAAGAAAAGCAAAACCGRCTCCACACAGGACACTCCCGGCACTTGCATCACACCGGCATTCTTCTGACAGAAGATTTCACCTTCAGGATAAATAGAAGTAACTTGCCAAATTTTCAGATATACTTCATAGTATATATTAATAATATTAAGTTTCCTTCACTGCTGCACCACATATACAGGCATACCTTGGAGATATTGCGGGTTTGGTTCCAGACTACCACAATAAAGCAAATATTGCAATAAAGCGAGTCACACRAACTTTGTGGTTCCCCAGCGCATATTAAAGTTGTTTACACTATACTGTAGTCTATTAAGTGTGCAACAGCATTATGTCAAAAAAAMCACAATGTACATACCTTAATTAAAAAATGCTTTATTGCTAAAAAATGCTAACCATCATCTGAGCCTTCAGCAAGTCGTAATCTTTTTGCTGATGGAGGGTCTTGCCTCGATGCTGATGGCTGCTGACTGATCACGGTGGTGGTTGCTGAAGGTCAGGGTGGCTGTGGCAATTTCTTAAAATAAGCTTGCCACATCGATTGACTCTTCCTTTCACAAAGGATTTCTCTGTAGCATGTGATGCTGTTTGACAGCATTTTACCCACAATAGAGGTTCTTTCAAAATTGCAGTCAGTCTTCTCAAATCCTGCCACTGCTTTATCAACTAAGTTTATGTAATATTCTAAATCCTTTGTTGTCATTTCAACAGTGTTCACAGCATCCTCACCAGGAGTAGATTCCATCTCAAGAAACCACTTCCTTTGCTCATCCATAAGAAACAACTCCTCATCCATTAAAGTTTTATCATGAAATTGCAGCAATTCAGTCACATCTTCAGGCTCCCCTTCTAATTTTAGTTCTCTTGCTATTTCCACCACAGCTGCAGTTAATTCCTCCACTGAAGTCTTGAACCCCTCAAAGTCATCCATGAGGGCTGGAACCAACTTCTAACAAACTCCTGTTAATGTTGATATTTTGACCTCCTCCCATGAATCATGAATGTTCTTAATGGCACCTAGAAAGGTGAATGCTTTCCAAAAGGTTTTCAATTTACTTTGCCCAGATCCATCAGAGGAATCGCTATCTATGGCGGCTATAGCCTTATGAAATGTATTTCTTAAATAATAAGACTTGAAAGTCGAAATTACTCCTTGATCCATGGGCTGCAGAATGGATGTTGTGTTAGCAGGTGTGAAAACATGAATCTTGTTGTACATCTCCATCAGAGCTCTTGGGTGACTAGGTGCATTGTCAATGAGCAATAATATTTTGAAAGGAATCTTTTTTTCTGAGCAGTAAGTCTCAACAGTGGACTTAAAATATTCAGTAAACCATGTTGCAAACAGATGTGCTGTCATCCACACTTTGTTGTTGCATTTACAGAGCACAGGCAGAGTAAATTTAGCATAATTCTTAAGGGCCCTAGGATTTTCGGCATGGTAAATGAGCATTGGCTTCAACTTAAAGTCACCAGCTGCATTAGCTCCCAACAAGAGAGTCAGCCTGTCCTTTGAAGCCAGGCATTGACTTCTCCTCTCTAGCTATGAAAGTCCTAGATGGCATCTTCTTCCAATAGAAGGCTGTTTCATCTACATTGAAAATCTGTTGTTTAGTGTAGCCACCTTCATCAGTTCTCTTAGCTAGATCTTCTGGATAACTTGCTGCAGCTTCTACCTCAGCACTTGCTGCTTCACCTTATGTTAATGCAGACAGCTTCTTTCCTTAAGCCTTATGAACCAGCCTCTGCTAGCTTCAAAGGTTTCTTCTGCAGCTTCCTCACCTCTCTCAGCCTTCACAGAATTGAAGAGAGTCAGGGCCTTGCTCTGGATTAGGCTTTGGCTTACGGGAATGTTATAGCTGGTTTGATCTTCTATCCAGACCACTAAAACTTCCTCCTCATCATCAAGAAGGCTGTTTCGCTTTCTTGTCATTCATGTGTTCACTGGAGTAGCACTTTGAATTTCCTTCAAGACCTTTTCCTTTGCCTTCACAACTTGGCTGTTTGGCGCAAGAGGTCCACCTTTCAGCCGATCTCTGCTTTCAACATGCCTTCCTCACTGAGCTTCATCATTTCTAGCTTTTGATTTCAAGYGAGAGACGTGCGATTCTTCCTTTCCCTTGAACACTTAGAGGCCATTGTAGGGTTGTTAATCACCCTAATTTTAATATCGTTGTGTCTCAGGGAATAGGGAGGCTCGAGGAGAGGGAGAGAGATGGGGGAATGGCTGGTTGGTGGAGCAGTCACAACACACACAACATTTCTTGATTAAGTTCACCATCTTATGTGGGCACAGTTCATGGCATCCCAAAACAATTACAATAGTAACAAAGATCACCGATCACAGATCACCATAGCAGATATAATAAAAATGAAAAAGTTTGAAATATTGCGAGAATTACTAAAATGTGACAGAGACACAAAGTGAGCACATGCTGTTGGAAAAATGGTGCTGATGGACTTGCTCAACGCAGGGTTGCCACAAACCTTCAATTTGTAAAAAATGCAGTATCTGCAAGCGCAATAAAGCTAAGCACAATAAAACAAAGTATGCTTGTATATGCATGCAGTTCAATCCAGAGCCCTATTGTACCCAGGGGGTCTAACTAGCTCTAATCTCCACCTACTCTAGAAGCTTTATAAAGACCCAACATATATATTATTGCAAACACATATGTCAAAGTCATGAGATCTCTACAGAGAGGGTAAAGGCAGTTAACATTTTCAATAATGTAATTATTGTTCTTCTCTTTCAGATATTTAGGCCCATTTAGTTGTACAACTTCAAGTGTACACAATACCACATATGCAGTTTGATGAACAGGCAGCAGGACTGAGTTATCCTTAGAACTTAGGTCTGATTTTACCGATTGCCTTATCATACTGAAACTAATGGTGCCAGATTTTATACTGTTGGAAAAAATTGATCAGTTTATCCTAGTGATAGAGCACATAGAGCACATTTGTGCAGTACAAGAGCTCCTCTTCTCTTACCTTACCAAGCTAAATCAAACCAGACGGAGATCCACACATATACAGCTGGGTGTATAACCATCTTACCAATGAACAGAAAGTATAGCATCCATATGTATAACAAGAAAGTGATCCAGGCCGCTGTGAGCATGCCTCAATAGTACATAGTCTTCAAAACTGTTTTAGTATTTTTTTTTAAAACAAAAGTTTGGAATTCACCATAAAAATGAAAATACAACATAACACATTAAAATAAAAAGTGCAATATTATCAAAAGATACTAGATAACTGGGATAAATTGCACCTAGATTTTCAATTAATCTAGCAAAAGACTGAAATAAACTGAACTTCAGTAAAGCATTAGACACAGCATAACAGGGAAGAGTATCCAACAGCAGCAACTGGACCAAGAATTGTTAACTATGCCAAAAACTAGCTAAAGGGGAGACTGAATGGAAGCTATCAGAGTAGAGGGCTATACKAATGAGTTCCCAATCGACTAGTCTTTATAACAATTTAATAATGGTGTTACGACAGAATAAGAGCAAGAAGCCAGCAAAACCCACCACATGAATGTCAGCAAACAAACTTGGAAGTGCAATCAATAACAAAAGCAGAGCAGAATGGCACACGAGGAATTCCGTAGCCCTAAGGCCTGGAGAAGAGAAGCATAATGCGAAGCAAAAGATCACTTAATGTTGTAGTGACAGTACAGGACTAGTAAAGAATTTCTGCTAGAAGCTCCTAAGTCAGAAGAGACTGTGCATATATTAACAGATCACAAGATGACTGAGTCACCAGCCTGATACATTCCAAGATCACATTTTCTTCTTCTGCCGGTATCAACTGAAATATTTTCAGAAGTGATAGAGAAGCATTAGCGTCTTTGAAAGGGGTGCTGGTACATTTTACATGTGCTTCATCTAGAACAACGTGTACAAGACGACTTGTAGAATTGTGTCTTCCCAGTTTGAAGCCTCTATCATGCTTCATGATTGACCTGTTAATTATTTCTCAAAAAGTGAAGTTTATGTAATAGGGATGGAGAGAGAAAATAATCTATTGCATTGCTATTTCTGCTTTATTCTGAGATAGAGAAGGAAGATACTAACTTTTACAGCAGCACTTGCCAACTTACTATAACTTGGCCCTGCATATTGATCCATCTACTGCACTGCTGATATCATTCATTGAGATTACAGAGGACTGACAGGACATGTGGCTTGCTTACTGTGTATCACTGATACAAAGTCAAGAGCTGAAACAAGAAAAAACCCTGTAAATAAAATCCATGAGCCACACAGTTGAGGACTAAACAATCAAGTTGAGCCTGGGGAAGAAAAACAAAACTAAAGTCTTTTAACAAAAGGCAACCAGAACAATTTCTCTGACAGACTCATTAAAATGATGCTTTGAACAAGAAGTTCTGAATAAATCAGTTTCTTTAATTTCTGTACATAGACACACTGCAGGAAGTCAAGACTGCTTGTGCAGTGTATTTTCTCCCTCCACCAAGTAACTGCAGACAGAAGTAAGGTGAAAACGTTTAGGATGTAAGAATCATGGGGCTGAAGGAAAAGTACAGACAGGGTTGGGAATGAGATGTTAGCCTAACATCCTGCTGTAAATACAGAGAAAGATATCACTACCCCCAACTACAAATATCAGAATTTATGTTCTCATGCATGTACAATACATTGTCAAGGCCAGGCTCTCTAGAACATCTAGCTCTCCTATGTAAGAGGTAACCTACAGGGTGTAGAACTCCCCTGTGCATCTCCTCAGGTGTGGAAGTACATCTTACAGAATCAAAATGTTTGTTGGAGAAAGCCTCTGGAGGACATCTACTCCAACCTCCATTTTGAAGCAGGACTAATGTCAGTATCAGATCAGGTCAGCTGTGGCTTAGTTGAGACACTGCAAGTCATTACAACCTCCAATTACAGAGATTCAGTTCTTTGTAACTCATTGCAATGATTACTGCCCTCCCAGTGGGGAGGCTATTGTCCAGTTTGAACCTTCTAAGCCAAAAAATGTGGCTGCTGCCTCTTTTCTTAGTAGTGACAGATGGTAAAAGGAGTTGGTCTTCATCATCTTTGTAACTTCTCTTTAAGTAGGTGTAAGTAATTATTAGGTTGTCCCGAAGTCCCCTAGGTCTCCCTCCTCTTTGCAAGAATAAAGCCCAGCTCCCTCAGCCTCTCCTTACAGGCCATGTGCCCCAGGCCCCTAAACATACAGGCAGCCCTCTGCTTGACCCCTGTAGTTTCTCAACAACCTTCTTGAATTGAGGTGTCCAGAACAGGACACTACTCCACATACAGCCTCACCAGTGACACAGCAGAGAAGCTTAGTACTGTCCCTCACTCTGCTGGCCACACTCCCCCCTAACACAGTAGGTAAAGCAAACTGCATGCTACATAGGCTATGAGACACACTATTGCCTCATTTAAGTAAGAGGTTTGTATGGGTAAGACTCAAAGCCAATGTTCAAGCTAATCCTGCAGTGAAGATAATCCTTAATCACACATTCCATAAAGCCTTGAGTTGTATCTTGAAGAAAATAAAAATGCCTGCAGCGTCAACATATAAACACCTATAATATATATACAGCAGTAAAGAAGAAAGCTACATTCTGTTTTAGCTAAAGTTTCTAGGCAAATCCAGGCCTTGAATACTAATTCTTTCCAACAGATATAAGCAGACTATCTTTAGGAACAAGATTCCCAAGCCTACAGTGCAAAAAAACTCCAGACAAAACAAGAAACCACTCTGTTGTTGGTAGCAGCTGTGGTAAAGCCAGATGCTTCCTGTAGTAAAGCCGGATGCTTCTTCTAGAATTTCTGGTTCTTCTTGTATTTTTGTCCTCCACCAAGCTTGTTAGAAGACAAAATAACTTTGTAAGTTATTTCACTAACATGGCTGCTGACACAAACAATGTAAACTGGTTTAACAGGTTTACTGCCTTCTATGGCACTATTCAGTCTCCCAATGCCTCCTTCCTCCCTACTAAGAAATACAATAAACTGTTCAGCATATACCTGAAGCATATTGTCTCAGAACAACAATTTAAGGTGTAGCATTTTACCAGATTTGCCTTCCTGAAGTTAAACATCTTACAGTGCAAAACAGCTGTTCAGTTGTTCAAAAGCCAAACAACAAAAAACAACATGTAAAATGTGCTAAATATTACATGAACAAAACAGATACTTTACTACGGAGGTGAAATCAAAAAAATTAASAGATAGTTAAGAATAAAAAAGTTTGGTTTGTTTCAGAAATTAGGATCTTCACATTTCACATAAAAGAACAGCTCTTCCATAAATACCTTAAAGTAAGCTTCTCATACTTCAAGAAGTAATACAAAGTCATAACTGAACCGTGCAAGGAAACTAAACTCTGAAAGGATCCACCTGAAACAGTCATAAGTAGAAAAAAGCCAGAGTAATAGCTAGGCTTGGATCCAGAACCCTGCAGAGATTGAACATTCGGAGTAGTTAGAATCTACCATTAAGGATTAAGTTTGTATCTTGGGACTCATCTCTAATTAAAATAGAGGTTGGATTTCAACTCAAGTATTGCAATCATTATTACAGCTTCCACAGAACCTATTACGAGGGTGCAGGCAGGCAGGCAAAGCTAGCGAAATGCATGCCACAAGAAGAACTCTGCCTTCAGAAAGAACTCGTTTCTGCCCACAACTGACTGAACCCCTGTGAAGAAGACAACATTACAAAGATCAGCTGTCTTGGGTAGTATACTTTGCCTTGGTTGGACTATGTCAAAAACGCACATCAGATTTTGAATATGCATCTTGCATTCCGCAATGGCARTCACCTGTTGTTAACAATAACTTTAAATTATAAAAGTATCTCAGGAAATGCATCTCCTGCTCATATCCTGGAGAAATATATATAAAAATAAAACAAAAGCTAAGCTTCTCAGAGCAGAAGAAAAAAAAAAAACTGTTAAGAACTTCCCTTCTCCAAGACATCACACACAACAGGAAATGCCTTAGACTGACAGCTGAACACCTGGCCTTGTACATGACTACAAACCAGGAGATACCTGAAAACGCTTCACTGACATTTTACTTCTATAAGAGACTGTTAGTAATCTTTGCCAAAAAACCTTTAACAGTTTGTAGAGGCCTTATTCAAGGCACTTCACCTCACTGCTGAAACAGGTTACTGTGTCCTTCTCATCTTGTGTGTGTTTAGAGAGAAGAAAGGACTAAAGCAACAAGTGGTACTATAAATATATTTGGTGGCTTATGTATCATCTCCTTATAAAAATGTGTGCTCCAAAACACATAAGGAAATATCATCTACATCTGATAGACTGCACAGGCATTTCCCTTCTCTGCTACAGTAAAATAGCAGATCTTGTTCTTCTTGATAAAAAACAAACAAAACTTATTTTACTCATTCAAAATTAAACTGAAGGAATGAAGGATCTTAACTTCTTTAATACTACCTTTGAACAGAGACTTGACTACAGTCAAAGTATACTATCATCCACTCAGTACAAGCTTCCTGAGATAGAAAAAGAACAGATATATGATTCATCCTATATTACTCTTCAGATTTTTAGAAAGCATTTTCATAAGCTTAACTTTGTGTCTTTTTCTTTCGAAGCTTTGCCTAGTCACGGAGTATTTTCCTTTCTAGTCCATAGCCTTGCTCCCCTAGAGTCCTTGTTGCCTGGTCTTCCCACCTCCACCGCACTTCCAGGCACATCCGCCGCGGCGGACAGGGAAATCGGGGGCTCGCTTACTGTCCACTCCCCTAGCTTAGCACAGTGTTTCTTGCCAATCTACATGCTCACCTCAAATTAGTAAGTTATGATACTTCAACTAGGAGCCTAGCGGCATTATCAAGAAGAGGGCTGACAGAAGCAGCCCTCTTACTCCCGGAGAGGACGAAAGTCACCGTCTCCCGACTGACCCGTTTGGCTCCCGCCCTTAGCGTCACCCAACCCACTCCCAAAACGCCGTCGCGGGCCGCCAGGAGCAAGCGAGAGCGGGGACCGCCCTGCTGGGCACCTGCGCGCAAGGGGACCTCAAACCGGGGATTTGTCTTCCGGCCACTCTCCTCCGCCGCAGGCAGGGGAGGTACTGGGGAAGGAA
>NW_020451151.1:34772-229252 GCF_003343035.1 Apteryx rowi
CGGCTCAGCGTGTCCTGGAAGTGGACCTGGCGGAGGCCGGCAGGCACGGCCCCCCAGAGGCGGCTGGCGGTGCCGCGCAGCAGGCGGCCGCCCTTGCCGGTGAAGGCGGTGAGGTAGTCCATGGCGATGGCGGCGGCGGGGCACCACCGCCAGCGGCCGCGCTGGGCCGGACGGGCCGCGCTAACAGCTACGCTGGGGCCGCCGCGCCCGCTCGCCAACTTGTGCAAACTTTGGGGCCCGGCCCCGCCCCCATTTAAAGGGGCCGCGCCGCCGTCGCGGGGCGCCGCCGGCGGGGCCCGGCGCTGTGCTGTGCTGTGCTGTGGGGAGCCGGGCGCCGGCGGCGGCGCCCCCCCCGCCCCTCCCCCGCGGGCTGCTCTCCCCGGTGTTGCTCTCCCTGCCCGCGCCCTGCAGGGGCTCCTCGTGCCGCCGCGGGGCCGCGCGGGGAGGAGGCGAGGGCGAGGGCGAGGGCGAGGGCGAGGGCGAGGGCGAGGGGAGAGCGCCCCGCCGGGCGCCGGGCAGGTGCTTCTAGTCAGCGTGGCCCCGGGGCCGCCTCCTTGTCTTCCGTATCTCAGGCATTGAAACTCGTGATTAAGAGCTGCTCTGAGATCGGCTTTCTGCGGATACTGAGGCCAGAACAGTCAGATCATTATATTTACTGCCTGGGCCATAGATTTTAGGAACGCAGGACTCTAAGTCAATATCCTTATATTCTAGTCAGAGTGAGGTGCAATTATATGCTACAACTAGCTGCAAATGAAGGCGTTTAATAAAAAATACTCTCGTTGAGCCAAACTTATTGTGTACATGTCGAACAAAGGAACAAAGTGCTAAGCTATCTCAGCCCCTATTCACTTGTAGCAGCTGTTCAGTTAAATCAGTTTAACATCAGCGTTTTGGAGTGCTGATTTCTGAGGTTTACTTGATGTAAACGGTGTACTCAAATCAGCCCTTCTACTACTTAAATCAGTTTCTGCTCAAGAGAGAATGATGCTCAAGACTTATTTAAAATAAAACCTTTTTCACTGAAATATAAGAAGGAATTTTCAGCGGAATTAATCCTCCCCCTCAACCTGCCAATAGAAATAGATGTGTAATCTGCTGGCTGTTCCAGAGCAAATGAATAAATGGGGAACTGCAGAGTCACTGCATGGTCAAAGAACCACAAGTATGTAAACTGTTCAGCCCACCAGACCTGTCTTGCCCTAAACATTGTAATTAGTTTTCATTTCATTACAGTGATTTTACTCTCTGCTATGAAGAAATTATTGCTGGTCTTTTGCCCCATTGATACAATTTTAGGCAAAACTTACCTCTTTGCACCAGGAATAAACTTGTAACTGTAGTACTCAGCACTTTCCAGAGTTTGAGCTGGCTTGTCAACCAGTATTCTGGCCACATAAGTATCTCTGTTACTATATTTATTGCATATGTGCATATGTCCTAGGTGCTTTGAAATAGATTTATTTTTTTCTTTTCCAATCCATCATTATGCAGTGATTATCATTATGCTGCAGTGATAGAAGCTACACTATTCTGTTCAGATTCAGCCAGCATTTTGAGAAAGTATTCAAGGTAAATATTTTGATAATTATTCATTTCACAGAATCACTGAGGTTGGAAGGGACCTCTGGAGATCATCTAGTCCAACCCCCCTGCTCAAGCAGGGTCACCTAGAGCACATTGCACAGGATCGCGTCCAGGCGCGTTTTGAATATCCCCAGAGAAGGAGACTCCACAACCTCTCTGGGCAACCTGTTCCAGTGCTCTGTCACCCTCACAGTGAAAAAGTTTTTCCTCATGTTCAGATGGAATTGTCTGTGTTTCAGTTTGTGCCCGTTGCCTCGTGTCCTGTCGCTGGCCACCACTGAAAAGAGTCTGGTCCCATCCTCTTGACACCCTCCCTTCAGATACTTGTACACGTTAATAAGATCCCCTCTAAGTCTTTTCTCCAGGCTAACAGGCCCAGCTTTCTCAGCCTTTCCTCATAAGAGAGATGTTCCAGTCCCCTAATCATCTTTGTATTCATTTGTTACCTTTTAGCTACTTTCATCTGTTTTGTTCACAAATTGTCTAACTTAAGTATAAAATGATTACCTATTACTGCAGTGTGATTTTCATAGTATTGAAAATCATTGCCTGTATTCAAAAGAAACACCATGTAGCAATATTTTTATTTAGAAAGTTAAGAATAAATTCCTCGAGTGAACTGGCTTTTAAACAAAAGAACAAGATTTAGATTTCTGTGCTCATAAAAAGTACTCATATTATTTTTAAGACACGTGTGTAACACTCATTGACCACTGATAAAATATCCAGTCACTGTGGTAATACAACTGAAGTCCATATTACAGTGTGCGGACACAGTCAGAGGTATATTACTTCAGTAGGGATCTTACTGATTTCAGCACCAACATCCAATAGTTGGTGAGCTCATACTATTATGAGCTTTAGGAGGCTGTTTCTACTTATTTGTGCCGCAGCTATGGTAGCAAGATTTTCACCAAAGATCTCCAATTTGAAAACTGACCAGGCTTAATCCTGTGTTGTTTTTAAAATCTACTATACCAGAGCCTAAAATTATATGCCACATTTCTGTTTGAAAAGTTTTGCAGCATTCCCCACTTTTGGGGTGAGAGCACTACCTACTACACTACATGTAAACACTACATACATAAGCAGTGTATGTCCCTTTTGGCATAAGACCAAAACAAATATATTCTACAATATTTATGCTAATTTTTTACACTTAGATTGTTCTTAAACATCTTTATGGAAAAAAAAATTCCTTGATCGTACTGCCTCAACATCCAGAAACTTAAAGAATTAGACTTTTTGCTAAGGGGGGCTGTTAAGTTTGTATCTGATCTTTGAGTGTACAAGAAGGATCTTGCCCTAGAGTGATTTTCTGGTCAGCAGTATCAATGCAAAAAGTGTATCTCTGTAACTTTACAATCACTTAAAACTGGCCCTCCAAAAGAAAGAGGTGGTCCTACCCGCACTTGCCAGCTTATGCCTGTTACCCRGGCCATGCTACCCAGTCACCAGTGCAAGCACCAGCATTCATTTAGCTGGTCAGTGAACTCTACAATAAAACTGATCCAATTAAAGCTATCTTTTAGCTTAGTCAGCTGTTTCATTGTGCAGTTGTGTGTACACTTGTGAAAGCACAAGGGATAAAACAGTGTAAGAGTAAGTACAAGTGGCTGGAAGAGAGGAAGGAGAAGGAGGAAGTCGCAGAACTGCCTCCTTGTCTTCGTGCCAGTTTACGTCGGCTCAAAGTGATAGTGAAACTATGGCGTAAGCGGAGATACCTTCACCTTTATTAGTATCCACCAAAACACCTTCAGTAACTGCAGAATATGTCTGCATTTATGATGCAATACTTAATAACACATTATGCTAATCTCCTATTGCTGTAAATAAAGGCAGAACTTGGTCTTACAGCTAGAGCCTATTTTGCAGTTTTCCAAATCAGACTCACAGTGAGAGCAGGCAGAGAGCTGCTTGAGCTGCATCCTAAAACGCCTGGTTGTGTGGGGAGAAGAGAAAGATCAGTTTTGGTCAAATAGAAAAGGACATAATGAGGAAAGAAATATTTCCAAGGTCTGAACATAGAATTATATATAGCAGTATTTTAAAGGAGAAAAAAACATCAAACTATGTAACAGCAAGTGGTACTGACCTATAATTTCTTTGGGGACAGATTTGTTGCTTGTGAAAATAAGTGCTAATTGCAGCAACTGATTCCAGGCAAAATGCCAGCAGATGCTGTGCAAGCTTCCTTAGAGCTTGGCCAATTCACATGCCTGCAGTACAGGATATGGGCCTCTTGCAGTTCATCTTGCCAAATTTCCAGTGCTACCAAGCTGCAGACAAAAGCACAGTAGGCAATGACATAAACCCCCTATTTTATCTTGTGAGAAACAAGGTTTGCACATGCTTTCAGAGGTGAAAATCTTAACTTTAATAATTTGGCAATCAGAATTAGTGTTCCTCTGTATATAAGCAACCTATATGCAACCATGTAATTTTGACAGATTGAACCAAATGTCTCATTTAAACTTCCTTAATCATTTTTGGTGGCACCCACTCTCATTTGATGCTATGAAGCTGCTCTATGCCTTTATTAAGTGCTCTAAATTACCATACCTGGTCAAGACTCTACTATTTAAGTGGTTGCAAAACCTGCACTGAGTGGCTAAAATAGGGATCTGAATTAGAAGATGCGTAGAAGCCTAATCACTCTCTTTATTTTTAATGAAATCTATTTTTGTTAATGAAAAAATAATTCAGGAATTGTTTTTTCTAGTCAAAAAGCTAAATTCATAAGACAGAGAAAATCATAGACTGCAGTCTGTTTTCAATGCTGTTTCAGTAATAATGAAATCCAATGCAGAATGCATATGCAATCCCTCAAGGAGGAACTAGAACTGAGGCATGCAGAGCTCCCACATTCCTAGGCATATTCTTCTATTAGCCCAATACATTGAACGATGATGTGTGGAAATACACAGTTCTAGAAATAAAAATGGCTGGACAAACCTATTTTTGTCAGTCAGAAGGTCCAAATAGTTCCAAAAGTCTACTCAGTGTTCCCATAAACTTGGGAGAAGTTGAAAAGAGATAACCAGTAGGTGACACTAAGCAAATGGGTATATTTAAAACAGGTCTGTACAGAGAACTGTGTACTAGGTGTGTCTGCCCATACAGGTTTTACAATACCACATTTTCTTCTTAGACACTCAGCAAGAAGGAAGCTATCATCTACACAATAGTCTCAGAAATGGTAAACCTGGAATCTCAGACATCAGTGGGTTGAGATATATAAGATTAGAATGGGATGGGGTCAGTCTCCATCTCAACCATTGAAGCTGATCGCTGTTCAGCAGAAAATGTAACGTTCAAGGGACAAGACAGAATAAACATGGAAATCTGCCAGTCCTGGGTTCTGATCAGGATTCTTCAAGTACTTCTTATGTTTTGCATCTGATTATTCCTGAAATAGCACTGAAAGAGACAGGAGCCCATTATTCCCTCTCTTTCGGGGCAGTTACTTTCTCATTAGACAACTGAATCAAATGCCTGCCTACTTTATTTGTATTTTCAAATCTTGCTCTATAAATCTTGCATTTCCTTTTGTAGAAACTGTATAAAATAAAGGTTCTGCAACTAGACATTAGGTTTCTCCAGCTTGAAGAAAATATTTGAATAACTTTCTTGGACCCGGGCACCTCAGTCTCCTCCTAAAATGCATTTAAGTATCAAAGTAGGCAGTCCTAAGCACTGCTCCCTAGGTGTAATTTCATAATATTTACCTACCATAACATTCACTGTGTTTAGGTTTTGTCTTATCAAATCTAGTAAGTTCCAAGCAGACAAGTTATTCCTGTCAGATGCAACTGCAACACCTTTTGACCTGTTTGTGCTTTATCTATTCTGATACATAGGTTGTAGTTGCACGAATTTTGTATTTTTGTTTGTTAGGTCGGTATCTAACCTAATCCAAGTCAGACTATTTATACTTAGGACACCCCAAGTCCTTTTCACTTTTTATAGGAACCTCTGAGGAGAAAGCATTATTTACTCTTCTACCCAGATTTAAAAAATCTTGATGCCATAATAAAAATTAGATGATACAGATATAAACACAATACAACATACAATAAAATATAAGACATTCCTGAGACAGAATCAAAAAGGTGACTTGATTCACAAGTATCCTGTGTTGGCATACATAGCATATTTATGAGAATTTATATTAAGCATATAAAACTCGATAGAAGTGATTTTTACTTCTTAAAACAGGCTTAAATATCTTCCTGCAAAATAATTTGATCAGATTTCAAAGCACATCCCAGTTTTTGACACTTTTGGAAGCTCCAAATTTTAGATGCATGTGGCCTTGTTTTCAAAGATTCAGGTAAATAACAGCTTTGGTAGCCTTCAGTTATGCACCTTCTCTGAAAAATTATATTCCATTGTCACTATCCCACTCTCATTTATGCTAGAAGTATTTTGCAAAAAGCAGTGACAGAATTTGCATTACAAAAATGTATATTCTAAAACTAAATCTGTATTTTTCTTATTTTCCCAAAGAATAATATGTATACTTAGCTGTCAGAATGGTCCATTCTACAAAAGCATATCATACAGGCATTTCTTAGAACATCAAGGACATACACAAGGAACTTTTCAAATACGTCTTCAGCAACAAATACATATCATGCTGGGACTTCTCCATGTTTATGGCAGAACATTAGGTTTACCTGCAATTACACAACTGTATAGATAGACTACCTTATCAAATAAACATGAAATGACCTCCAGGTCTTGGTATTTATTTGGTCAATAGTGAATTATTATGAAGGGAACATTCTGCTCTGTTCAGAGAATTTTACGAAAATTAATTTGGACCTTGAGGGGTATGCCTGCATGTACATGAATACAGAGACACTCATGCAGTTTAAAGATGTTCACTAGGTAGGTTACTAGCTGAACAAAGTTAATTTTCAGTACAGACGCAGATGTCTCTTTGTCTTCCTGTCATCCTTGTACTGACATTTTCTGTTCTTTCATCATGCATTTTGAAACTGAATGTGGAAAACACCATCAATGTTATTGATGACTCTGTAGTATTTACTAGCTAATCACAGTCTTCACAAAAGCATAAATTATACAAATAATAAATTTTACTTATGAAAGTAGATCAGAAAATTGATTATTCATCAGATATTTGAATCTTAAGCATAGTCTTGTCTTCATTCTTTTTTCCCCCTTTTGCAGTAAAACTATAACTATTCTTTCGCTAAAATTCATTAAATATTTATCATCCTGTACGTCAGCCCTGTAAGGAGGTTGCTGAGACTTGCTCAGAAACAATAGAACCAGATTCCTGTTTACAGTAGACCTTTTTACATTGCCCAGTTGGTTCATAGTAACATCTAAAATCCATCTGGTAGAATACTTACTGCTGTTAAAGTTCAATTCCATATTACACCACTTCTGAAGACTAAGCAGTTGTAATACAACTGAGGTTTCAAATCAAAGCATTGATTCAGATGATTAACAAAAAATGTCTGTTTTGTGATCAAAATCTCACCACCTCATGACCAGCACATTCATAGTAGGATCCACACACTGGCCATGGTCTGCCTTGGGGGGAAAATACCACATTTATAATAGCTGAATAGCTTTTTATTGAATGAAAAGGTTCTGTCTGTTTGAGGACATAATCAGCTGTTTGTCACATGCTCCCATTACATTCAGTTGGCACCGAATCAGTTTCCAATTCAGAAACAATTTTAGCTTTTAGTTATAAGTTATGAGTTTTAGTTGCAGCTCTTCATATCTAAGATACGAAGATCCTTTTCTTGGATCTGAACAAAATGATTCTGCTGAGACACCTGGCAGAAGTAAACTTAAAGGCAGCTGATGAGCAGCTACATAATGCCTGTTTGAAATAGTAATGCCGCCTTAAGTAGACTGATATTCTTGAGATAAATAGGCCAAAAATACCATCAGAGTTTATCAGGAGCCAGAATAATGCTAACAGCAACAGCTGCTTCTGTAGGTCTTTTTTCTGTTTGCAATTTTATTCTAATAAGCATTACTGGTTTTCTCTTTTACTTGCTCCTACTTAGGCAGTGCATTCTAGGATTAAGGTTTAGTTGAAAAAGAGTACATTCTGTTTCCTTCATGCTACCTGTATTTTTTGTTCTCCTTAAGTAAAATCGGTGTGTGAAAGCCTGCTGTACATACCTTTTCCTGAGCCATCTGAATCTGTGCAGGACATTCCTGAAATTCTCTTTTGAGTGAAAACCAGAAAGGAGTATGTTGATCTCACTAGGAGGAAATTCTGCTTTTTCATTCCTGATAGAGCTTCCTTCTTAGGGAACATCTGCTCTTCCTCTTTCCTTCCCTCCCCCACTGACACCACTTCACAAACATATGCCTGATTCAGTTGCTCCCATATTATCATGTAGGAAACCCATGGCTGGTTACTCACTCTGTCCTTTTGGGGATAATTACTACAAATTCACCTAAAAAATGAAATACATTGTTTCTAGCTAGATAAGTCATTTGAAGGCTGTTATGAATAATCATTACTGTATTACCTCTGAATTAAGAAACTGTAGTTTATACACATTAGTTTTCACCTAAGGTTTAGCAGCTTTACAATACTCTTTTCTCTCCTTCTTATTTTAATATTTTGTCTTTGAGTACTGTCACAATTTTCCCCAGAGATTATTTGCAATGTGTTCTCTCCGTTGCATTCAGCGACATTTAGCTGCAATGTTGTATGTACCATTTAAACATTATGTAGGTTTTAAACATATATAAACTTTAAACATACAGTTTTACAGATCCTATTTGCCTTCAATTAATTTCTGTCTATCTGTTTGGATGGGCTTTTCTACAGGCTTCATTCAGAATGCCAAATGGCACATCTCTCCATCTTCCTCATCTTACATCTGAGGCACTCCTACTGGGGACAAGCTCCCAAAGAAACAAAACTGTTTTGGTAGGTTATTAATGTTTTTTTTTTACTTCACTGTCTCAGAATCAAGACTCAGAATTGCTAAGTGATTTGGCTGACAGTAGTCAAGTGTTGTGCACTAGGACATGCTTCTTAACAAGGAATCAGGCTGCTGTGTTTTGCAGAAGTCAAGAACTTATTTCTGCCAACTACAGTTCTTAACATTAATGAATTATACTAGTTCCGGGTTGGAAAAATATATAGTGTACTGGTTTGGCCAGGAACCTTAGTAAGGCCTATGAGCCTCAGTGAGTGAAAAGGTGATACTGAGAATAGATGGGATAAAAGAATATTGTTGAGCCTCGATCTGTTTTCTTATTGAATATGAAATGACAAATTCAGATATCTGAACATTAATGGAATTTGACTCACAAATTCCTGGTAATCTGATGTTGAAGTCCTGTATTGGATAGGGCTGACAGCTGAGGGTTAATGACAAGAGGTGTGCCTTCTAGCAGCACATACCCTAACTAGTATGGTGCAACTGTCTCCGTTTTGCTCCAGAAACCTGAATGATTAGCCCAGCTGATCAGTTGTGATGGGTGCACAGTGCACTGGTGCAGAGAAAAGATAGTGGTACCCCCTGCAGAAAACCAGGGCCATATAAGTAACTCTCACTCTACACAGAATGGAACTGCATAATTTTTATTAGTAACTCTCCACAATATTGTCTGATTATGAAGAGTTCTAAAAAAAAATTGTTAAATATGTTACTGTGTTCTTTGTCATCTGCCTATTCAAGCACTAAAACTACAGCTGTTCATTTTGAAATTCAGTAGTGCTGACATTCTCTATTGCTGTAATCAAATATCACCTTTGTTAGGAGCTTGAAAGCAATGTTTAAGTAAAACTTTTAAATTTTAGACTTGTTTTAGATCCCCAGTGATTTTCCTCTTTTGCATAGAAAGCTTTGCTGGACTCATCAGTAGTAAAGGGCCTTCGGTATTACTCAACTTCTTGAAGAAATTAAATTGTAATAATAGAATTAGAAGACATTTGGATAAATATAATAGCAAAGTATCAACAATTTTTTTAAGTTGTGGTTTGTAAATCTATTGTTTTTCCTTGAAGGAGTCAACAAGTAAATGGAGAAGAATGATCAGTTGATAATAGTGAACTCAGATTTTCAAAAAGCTTTTCACAGAGTCCCTCACCAAAGAAATGAAGCTCTCATAGGATAAGAGGGAAAATTCTTTGATAGTTTAATAACATTCAAAATAGAATAAGCAAGAGGAATAAATGGTCAGATTTCACAACACAGGGAGATTATCAATGTAGCCCCACAGTGATCTGTGCTTTTCAATATATTGATAAATTATTAGGCAAAGAGGAGGCAAGAGGCAGGTGAAGGAGTTTGCTGATGATACAAAATTATGCAGGAAAGTCAAATCTACTGAAAAGAGTTAAAAATCATTTTATAATACAGATCATCAGTAAAATGGCAGGTGAAATTCATTACTGATAAATGCAGAGTAAAGACTTTTCCTCTGAGTGCATAACTGTATTTATACAAATACACAATGATGAGCTTTAAATAAGCCATTAACATCCAGGAAAGAGATGTATGAAAGGGTCAGTCAGCAGACATCTGAAAGGCAAAATAACTGTATGAATTATTAAAAAAAAAATTAGAAAGTATAGTTACATGGCTCTTTAATCTCATGAATATAGATTGGTCATCCTGTCTCAAAACAGATGCAGTGCATACAGAAAATGTACTGAGAGGAGCAACAAAGGTGTCAAGCTGCTTTTCTCTAGGAGAGTAGAGAAAAAATACAATATAGATAAGCAGAAAGTAGAGTAGAGAAAAACTATTCACTGTTTCTTATAATAAAAGAAGTAGAAGCACCTAATGAAATTACTAAACAGAAGATTTGAAGAAAAGGAAATATTTTGTTATACAACATAATTAAATCACAGAATTAATTGCCACAGGATGTTGTGTATGCCAAAACTATGAATGGTTCAAAATGTAATTAGAAAAGTCCATCAAAAGCCATTAAGCACAAAAATACAGACACAAACTCTGGCTTTTGGAAGTCCCTAAGCCACAGACTGCCCAAAGCTTGGAGGAAATACCAGGGAAGCATCGCTCCAGACGTGTCCTGTTCTGTGTTCCTCCCCCAGTTATCTGCTACTGGCCACTGTGGAAACAGGATTCAGAGCTGGATCTGAGCAAAAGCATCGCCTTGATCTCAGCCCATCCAGACAGCCTGGTGCTGCTGTCAGAATTTGCCATGACAGTACTGCAGCCCCTTGCTCTGGGACCAGGAAAATTCCTCCCAAAGTTCCTTCCTTGGGGCACTTGCGGTGTGGAGGGGGTGACCAGTAAGGACTGAGGAAGCTCAGAAGAGCAGGCCTCGGGGCTCAGGGAGAGACAGGAAACCTCAATTGCTACAGATCCTGAAGCACAAAAGAAGCGAAACTATTTATTCGTCTTCATTTTCTCCCTGTTTTAATCTCCTGAAGTTCAGCTGGCCTCACTTCCCYACTTCAGGTGCCTTATCCAGAAAACAGTAGATGTCACTGACTGCTGGTGTTGATAACTTCATTTAAAGAAGAATCATAAACGTAAAGTATATGGGGTAGCAAAGTCAGGTGCCTATATGGAAAATAATCCAAATGCACTGTCAGGAAACTGTTACAGTTCTGAGTATTAAGGGCTCAGAAGTTGCGCTCTACAACGGAAAGCAAATATGGAAAAGAAAAAGAGCTGAAGAACAAAAACTATATTTTGCCCAGTGCCCTAGGTACACTGTAGTGGCTCTAAACCAGAGACTAGGAAAGGGCAGCAAATGCCTCAGCTTTGCATTTCGCATAGCAGCTGCCCCTCCGTGGCGTGCAGCTGCAGCGCTGCACAGGCCGGGCGGCAGGAAGGGGCGGCTGCCCGCGCCCCGGCTCTGCAGGTGCTGCTTCACACTCCCTTACACAAATCATTGACATGGGAGTTTCACACCACTGCTCCTCCATGTGCATGCATAAGATAGGTCATTCTTTGATTTTGAAAAATTAAAGTCAATCTTTAGAATTCCAGGCTTTTAGGAAGAGAGAGGTTTTTCATTTTTTTCATACTCCAAAATAACATTTACTATCATGCAAAGTTATTGTCAGGAACCAAGACCTCTACAATTGGGAGGTTAAGTGGCCTAATGAAGAGAGCGTTACTGAGAAAAGCCTGTAACCCAGTATGAATATTTCATCTTTTTTAAAAATGAACTTAGAAACAGTGTGCTACCAAATGTAATGATAGTGGTCTAATTTTTCATATCTGACTTAAAAAGTGAATATGATACTTCATCAAAAGACAACAGCAGTACCCACAATTCGCTTGCCCAAGTCTTATGACTGTGTCAGAGTCAGTCCTTCAATAAGCCAGAGCATTCCAGTTGCAAAATGTACATGCTTGAGCTAAAATATTTTTAAAGAATGGTCAGAGGGAAAGGAGGGTCTTATGGTTGAGGCACAAGCACAAAGCATTACAAGGTATTACTTCTTTTTCCCTGGTCAGGCACAGACTACTGGCATGGCCATGAGTACATTCTTTTGTAATTATTTGTTTAGTGCCCAAATTGAGAGACATCTGAGGGCTTCATGCCAAACAGCTACGATCACTTGCAACTTAAGCTACCAACACTTGGGTACCTTCCATCTGAGCCAATCTAGGTTTTGTTCAGTTACCAGCTATATTAGCTGGGGGGAGGCTACATTTACCTTACCTCTCCTACTGCTACTATATGTTATCTCTTGGCACACTTGCCCCTGATGGGACAGTTGGACTATGGTGGAAAGTGCTGGCGAGTTTTTAGAGTGACTTTGTGATATCTCCACAGTGCAGTGCAGCTGGAGCAATAGCAGAGAACTGGCCCCTCCAGATCCTACAGGAGACCACAGCAATCAGATGTTGAATTGTCAGAGTGAATAAGGTATTTTGATGAATATCATCATTATTCTGACTTCTGTTTTCCACACTTCCAAGAAAAGTGATAGGAAGGAGATAAATCTGATTGTTTGGCATTGAGATTGGGCTCAGCTCTTTAGAGTAGACATAAAAAACCAAATCTGTGGCCCAAAGAGTTCATAACCTAGACAGATTCCTGCAAACTGAACTCATCTTGGCTTCTTCATGCTGAAATCCTTTCTGATGAAGTGTCCTTGCTTGCAAGGTGATATGGACCACAAGAAGCAGGTGCAATTTAGCAGATGCATAATGTCCACTCATTTTCAAATATTTTACATTCTTATTCTGCCAGTTAATGCAGCTTTGCTGCCCATGTTTTATGTCAGATATTTACTGAACTAAAAGTTTCAAAGTTTTTTTCTCCTTCCTGCATACCTCCCATGTCCTCTGAATTAAGAACGTAGTCTACATGATTATTCTATTTTATATATAGTTCCTTACTTGACTGTTTGGCTTTGTATTTTTTATGGGATTGCATTTACTCTTTATTTTTATAAATCTCAACTATCAGAAGCCCTAATAAATATATCTATAATCTTATTTAATGTACATGCACTACTTGTTTTCATATGACACACAGTTTCAATTTACATTTAATGAGTAGTTCTTAATTTAAGGAATCCTTCTGTTGTAAATTCTTTTTGGCTCAGTAACACAAAGTTTCTAGGATTTTTACTATGTAATTTGTATCCAGCATTCTCTGTGTAAGGATGTCAAACTCAACATCTTTCCTGGCATTAAATTCTTTTTTTCAAGCTGTTACTCTTTTAATAGCTGATGTATTTTGTTTTATAAGTCACAGAAAAACAGGATTTCTTTTCAAATGAGACATATAGTAATTTTTTACACTGCATGCTATTGGCCTTTGCTTAATTTCTGTGAAGACTATATTTTGTCTATATATTTCAAAACCAGCAGGTAGAAAGCAAGGTAGCAAAAAGTCTCATTTTACAAAGTGTGCTTTTTATTTCTGCATGCACATTTTACTCAAACAGACACATATGTCGGGGTCAACTAGAACTTGCTGACAGTATGTTTAAAATTGCTATTCCTCAACAGAGTTAGTTTATATTGCTTGTAATAGCAGTGACATCAGGAAGCACAAGTTAATAACACTTTCCAAAGTTATTCAGCCTGGGTGCCTCAAGGACTCGCAATTCTCCACCCCTCCTGCATGGAGTGCACATAAGCCTGCAGAACAAGCTTCCAGATGCTTCAGGGCGCTGGATGCATGGTTTGGCAGATGCATGGAAAAAATTTTTACTGAATGAAGCAGCAGAGGAGAGGAAGCATCTAGTGATTATAATAATAGGGACTTCAGGACCAATGTAATGATCTGCACTCACCATAGCTACGTGCTACCCTGAACACAATATGACCAAAGTAGTCTAGTAACAAGATTCAATTTTGTAAATCAGTCTGACTCAGGACAATAGTGTCTCAGTCAAAGAAGGAGGGTGACAGGATGGTTAGCCTAGCCAATGTTCTTTGCTGGCAAACACAATGTAGTACATGTTCGATATCCACAATGGTGTTTTTGACTGTTTAAATGCTTTCCCATTTGTTTGGATGGCAAGATACTTCCTCAAGTATCAGTATTATTTCCCTAAAGAAAAAGAATTAGTCAGAAAAAGAAATTGTGTGCTTGCACAATCACACAAGTCTTTTGAAAGAGGTAATTAGACCTTTAAAGGGCATTTTGCTGTGACATCTTGCAGATAGGAAAATCTTGCTCAATTTTGTGGTTTGCCATGGCTCTTGCATTTTACCAAAGCATTTGAGGCTAAAAAAAATTATAAGTATTATAAAAGAAAGAGACCTGTTATTTTTTTTTGTTTTATTACAAAGTAATCTTATCTTTCCTCCCTCCAAATTCAGATTTTTTTTCCTTTTCTTAATGAAAATGTTCATGTAAGCAGCTGTTAGTCCCACCCACATTTCTCTGTCATATATACTCCTCTTTAAATGAACTGCTCTTATAGCACATTTTTTTGGCATCACCGTCAAGCAGAATCCTGCAGATGTTCTGCTGCAATGAAATTGTAACCATGCCGGCCAGTCAGTCCTGCTGGGAGCCAAAGGGCATTCCATAAAAATGTTTTATAGCTGTTTACATATATAGTGCAGACAGGTGGATTTCTATAATACCAGAATCCTCAGATTGATCTCCACTGTTTGAAAGTGCTTTGTTTGTAAGGTCTTTGTTTTTCAGAAGAACTCAGGCTGCAAGAAGAAAATCCAAATGGCAGTCTAAGACTAAGTGCAAGTAGATGATAAGGATGATGTGCAAACCTTTTTCAGATGATTCTCTTCCTCCTTTCCTTCATACTGATAGACACATAACCACACCCAAACTTTCTTGAGATACTTCTCTTTATCTTTACTCTCCTTTACAGATAGTGATAACATTTTCAGAGGGGGAAAAAAGAAGGGAACCTCAGCAAAGAGTTACTCATAAGTGCAATAAAGTCTCCTTTCTCAGTTAGCAGTTGAATGAATGTGTGAGCCACTTTGTTGCAAAGTAGCATGCAATTGATTCTGTTGTACCTTAGTCATTTCCATTCCTCAGAAGTCTTTTGTTTTCCTCTTTTGTGGTTTCACTTAAATAATTAATTCACTTAAAATTCACTTTAGCTAATACCACTGTATTTCTCTAAATTAAGTTTTCAAATATTCAGTATGGGAGGGTGTCTAATGAAAATGTAGTACACTCAATGAAAAGACACTATTAGACRAGTTGAGACTGAGCTCTTGCAGTGCTGGAGAAAGAACACTTGATTTCTCTAATAACTGGTCAACTACTATCACAGCAAGAAGTCAGCAGAAAAATAAAGTGCCAATGTGTATGACACATGAGAACACATAATGACAATACATATGGCAATACATATGACAATAAAAAATTGTGGACTGTCTGCCTGGGAAAATTAGTGCTATTCTTTACATAAGCAATAAACAAAATATTGAAAAAAGTGTACAAACAATCCCAAAAGAACAAATTATTCCTTTCAAAATATAACTGTCAATTAAAACAACTTTACTATAAAACATGAATCATAATAAACTGCTGGACTCTGCCAATGTACTCAGAACACTGTTACCTGTTGTGAGCAAAGTACAGATGTTTTTTACAGCTACAATGCTAAAAGCTCCACTTTTTTCTCCCTTGCCTTTGATATCGGCGTTGATGAGAGTAGTCTCTTTTGCCATGTAACCACTGTCTGAACTACTACTAATAGTTTTATACAGCTGATGATGTAGATATGCATGAAGTGCCTGAAGCCACATTGAGGAAACACTTATAAAAGTGTATATTAGCTTTGTATCAAATAAAATCTTTAAAGGCTGCTTTTCTTAAACACTGCCAACCATCAAAAGATATCAGAAGACTTAATGGTGCAGTTCCCAAATAATAAAAGTCTGGGGTTTTGCTTTGCTTTACACCGTCGCTGTCAAGAGTATTTATATCAGATGGCTCTGTGTAATCATTTTAATGCTACACAGCACTATGGGATTTCTTAGTTATACTGCAGACACAAAACACACTAAAACTTTCCCAAGGTCTATTCAAGCACTGGATAAAAACAGTAAGGTATAATCTTTAATATGAACAGTTACCAATGGCTTTACTTGATCCCTTTTAATACAAAGGACTGTGTGTGTGACATAGTTCAGTAGGGATACTAGAGAAGAAGCAGGAACTTTTCAGGTCACAAAATTCTTAAGAAAGAAAAGGAGTTCTGTGGCCTTCTTTTTTCCTGTTAAAAAGATTTGAGAGAGATGCATCTTTTATCAAATGTATAAACACTTAAGACTATATCTTTCATTAAAACCCATGGCTATTGTTCTGCAGAACAAAATTTACAAGTGAAGGAAGTAGCTATTTACCACATCTGACATCATTTTCCACAGAAAGGACACAGTATCATGATTCATATACTCTGATTGAATTCCATATATGTGCAGGAACATAAAGCAGGAACAAATCTTGCATTTTGACCTCTAACAAAGTACGATTCCTCGTGTTAGCTATACAAATCATATCCTTGCAATTCCTCCACATGGCAGTATCATGCAAGAATTCCTCCAGTATAGAAGTACTTGACCAGAGGTGGTACTGGTGTAATGACTTAACTCCAAGGCACATGAATTTCTACTGAATGGGCATAGTCAAAATGACACCAAGATTCTCTAGGCCAGTTCCTTTTTGCTCTCAAGGGTCATATGCTCAACTCAACTTTGCTTTTGGGTCTAGAGAGGTTCAAAGAGCACAGAGTGGGATGTTGGAAAACACTGAGCAAGGATCCATTAGATTTTACAGCAAAACCCTCTGGGGTCACTGTAGGTCCTGCAATTTTTTTCCCTTAGCACACTACAAATTTTTATTTCCAATATTAATAAACTGGCTAGTAGCCTGGGTAGCAGAGGGCTGATCAAGAAAAAATTGTAAGGAGAAAATTTTCTTCTTATTAACTGTTTTCTGAGCAAACTCTGCATGCAGTAGAAGAATTAAATTAAAGCATTTGACCAAGATTTGTTAATGGCAGACACACCTTTTCTTGGCTTCTTACTGAATACACAAATGTGTGTCTCCCTGAGGGCACTGTGCAGAGATTTGAGATGTAAGATTTTGACAGTGGAAAAGTACAAGTCTAAATATAGTACATTTTGTCAAACTTTGTTTAAAAGAATGTTCCCATAGATATCTGTTCAAAACTGTATCTTGCTACTGGTTCCTATGCAAAACCCTTTACTAATGAGAATTCTGCAAGTAAAATAATACTAGTATGCGGCCATTAGAATGAACTGATTATTTTGGAAGGTATTCAGGCAACACAGTAGACCTTAGGTTCGCATCTATCTTTGTCATAGTCTGGAGTGCTAGAGGTCTTACTATTTTGTTTCTTCCTTTTTGTTTACTCACTGATTCCTCTTCTATGACACATAATAAGCTATCTCCTTGGCAGGCATCAAAACTACAGTTAGATACTGCATTTCCATCACTGTTTGTAATCCACAGCTCACAAACTTCTGTTTATACAGAAGGAAAACCTAGCAGTAAACAGGCAAAAAGAAGGAAAATGTAACAAGTCTCTGAGGCATGGAAATTCAGTATCTGAAATCCACCCAGCATTGAAATCATAAATATTAGAGATGGAGAGTTTTAAGGAAAAAGATTAGATCTAGTAAAAAGACCACTTTCTCTAACATCAGGCTATGCTTCCACCTTTAGAACTCTCTCAATTATACATGAAATTTCATGATACCTTAAATTTCATATGAAATCCTGTGAGTGAGTAGTGAAGGCATAGGCATGAAGTCTCTTGCAATGTCCATACAATTTTTATTAGTCTATTAAAAGGTTTGTCTTGGTGCAAATGGAGGATTTGCACAATGATACTTCATTTTCTCCCCACACTTCACTTTTTAATGGAACACCTCTGAGCATGAGAATGCTGACCTCCAGGAAACAGTATGTAGGGAATAAAAAGCAGGTCAGGGTCTCCTCACAAATAACATTACCTACTGCAAGAAGCCTAAGAACTGTGATTCATCATATTTTAGTGGAGCTCTAAGTCTGAACATTGACTTTCTGTGTGACCACAGGCAGGTATTCTGCATCATCTGACTACCTAGAAAATATTTTCCTTTTCCCCTCTTCTGGTGTCTGCTTTATTTTTAAAACTACACATTCTTTTGAGTAGGTTTTTGCTCACATTGTATAAACTGCTCTCCAGGCATTGCTGTGATACTGTGCATGCCTATTGGAATGAGAATGAGAGAATGATAAGAAAACAGAAACAATAAAGAGACAAGGAGAAATAGAGAAGAAATCTTAGCAGTGATGAAACATAACATGGGGCAATTTCACAGCATCTTAAGTTATAAAATGAGATTTAAAATTTAAAAAAACTTAAGAGCAGAAATGAAGTCATCTGCATTCACTTTGATGACAGTAGCTACTTCTAGTATCTTTCTTCACAAGCAAACAAACTATACTGGAAGACACAAGCTCAGTTTCAATATAGGAAGGATGGAATTATCTATCCACAACCCTGATGTGATGTGGGGACACCCTCATCTCATCTTCCACTAGCACTTGTTAACAGCAGGAAAATAGGAAAGCACATTCTCATTGCTCATGGAAGGCCAGAAGGCCACAGGAACTGAGCTGAAAGCTACTTTCAGCCAATATTACAAGACTTGAAGTAATTTTTAGAAAGCCACCTGATCTGGCCCTTGCCCCAGGACTGTCATTCCCCTGGACTGCTGAGGAAGCAAGAAAATTTCAATGCTACCTATTCCTCTTTGGGAAATCCCATGTGTGCACTGTGACTTGCAAAGCGTTGATCTCTGCAAATCAAACCAGTCAGAGCATCCATCCACATAAGTTAAGAGAAACTGATGCTACACACAACTATTCAACAATTAAAAGAAATACCCAAATGCTAGTGCTGCCTAGAAAGGCAGCACTGAACATAACATCAAATGTGCAAGTCACCCCATGGCTTAGGTTCTTTCTGGTGTCTACTGTGAAAACTCAGTAATATTTAGCCAAGGATCATGCTCACTTTTTATTCTGTCTTATATTACCAAACTTACACTGACTACAGTGCCTTCTTCTGGGCAACTCTTCAACCTACAGGCAGTACAACTCTGCCCCCAGCTCACTGGGATTGGGAAAGATTGCCTGGAGAAATAAATACTTGGAGAATTTTCGCCAGTATCGATAAATATATATGATCATTTCTGTGAAGGAAGAACTGAAAAAGTGCAAAGGATTCTGGGCCTAGAAATTTTTCCTCTTAAGCCATTTCCATATCTGGGAATCTTTCTGTGCAACCAGGTCAGAGGCAGACCAGTTCTGATGCACCTGAAATGAGGAACCCCTCAGGAAGAACTGTCCAGAATCTTTTATTTCCAAGCAGCTCACAAATCCAGGTCTCCCTTTATAACAGACCCTGCAGAGGATTTTTTTTAAAAGTAAACTACATGTTTATTTCTTTACCTGATGGAAAGCTTTTGTCTTTAAAAATGCTGAACACATATTTTAGCTGTCAGAAGAAATGTTCTTTTATCCCCTCAGAAATGGACTGGCAAAGATGAGAGACCCAGGATGCAAGCCCTAAGGAAAAATGTGGCCAGAGTCCATGCTGAGATGTGTTTTGAGAAGTTTTCTGTCACATCAACTCCCAGCCAGCACATAGCTGAAGTCCCCACCCAGCTGTGAAGGGTGGGAACCACAGAAACACAGCTAGAAGCTTTTTTTAGTCAGTGGCATGAAATCTGAACTGATTTTTTAGCAATGCCTAGAACCCTGAGCCACAGCATTGAGACCGTCAGTCTGTGGCTTTTAGAGCAGAAAAAAATAATCCCTGAAATCTCCTGATTCTTAGTGGGAAGGCAAAGACTCCCGTCCCTTCCCACCACAATGAAGAAAGTTCCAGTCATATTATGGGGGAAAGTCCATACTATGTGGTTGAGAAAAATCACATTCCCCTCATTTCCCCATGATGCTTTATTGTGAAGACCTCCTAAAAGATACCAATAATGAAACTATGTTGATGAACTGGATTAATTGCATTCTTCGGTTCCAGTTCATTTGGTGTGGTGTTCCTACTAGGTCTGGACACTAGGCTACATAGTGAATATAGGGAAAAGTGAATCAAGTCCCATTTTTCTGGAGATGGCTCCATTTCCCCTTCCTGCTCTACAGTGTGGGTCACAAAGTCTTAAAATGCTTACAATTTTACTCAGAGAAATATATGCAATACAGGCCTACAAAACGTCCTTTCAGCTTCCCTCAAAATGCATTCACCACTGGTCCCTCTTTTTTTTTCCTTCTAAAAAACTAGTAAAACATATTGCTCTCAATCAGCTTCAAAAGGAACAAAGTCTTCAGATCTGTAATCATGTCTCTAATCTTCTGAAGAAAAGGAGAAGACCCTAAAGCTCCATGAGATATCTGTCCCAAAATCAGACATGAATCAGGGCCAAACATCAAAGGTGTTTGCGTATACAAGAAAGCCATGTACAAAAACCCCACATTGTAAAGCAGAAGAAAAGTTATATGTTTGCTCTCTACTTGGCTTTGAGGTAGCAATTGCTTATCAAAGCCTAAGTGTATTCTAAGGACATAATGTTCTCATTTACTATGCTTCAGAAAGAATGATCTGTAATTTCCTTAGCAAAGAGTGCATCTACACTGACTGATAAGTATTCCTGCCAAAAAGATAGGCAGGAGTTGAAGATCATCTCTGAGTTACCTTGGATCCAGCAGTCTGCACCCTAAAAATTCTGGCTTTGGTCTCTCATTGTAGAAACTTTTGGTCCTCCATAGGCAATTCTTCAGGAATGATATTGCAAGAGATTTTCTGGACATTAGAATCGTCCAAGTTGTATCCTGCGGCTATTATGATTCTAATTGAAGAAACTGGAATCACAAGCTAAGGCTTGATGTCTTACCAAATATTATGTCAGTAAGCAAAGATAGTAACTGTCACTGAGGCTTTTGACAAGAGTATTAATTCCTCCCTGTTCTCCTCCAATCTCTTTTAGCTTCCAGGGACAGGCTCTTCAGTGTAGCTTGAATCTACAGGTGATCCTTTTGATGTTACTTCCCTTAAATTTCTACCTTGGAACTATATGCATACAGAGGAGGTCTGTATTTTCCAGTAGGTGAAAAATTACATTCGGAATTCCATGGAAAATTATCTGAGTGCAACAGCCTCTTTTCATTTGGAGCATTTCAAATCTTGGCCAAATWGCTTTCCCAGGATGAAAAGCACCTCAAAAAATGAGTTCTCAAGAAGGATATTTAATAGAATGTACTCATTTCCAGTACAAAAAAAATTTTTTTCCTTAAAATAGTAATTAATTAACCAAATCCTTCATGGCAGCAGAAGATAAAGGATATGCAGAACTACATGAGGAAAGCACAAATAATGGAAGCTGTAGTTCCCCTCTATCAATTATGATCTTAAATAAAAGTAACAAGCAACCTTTTTGATAACTTTCCAATCCCTGAAATTAATTTGGTATTGAAGGAAGAGACCACATTCATTTTAACTGCCTTCCTATTTTTATTAGAGATGATTTAAAGGTAATAGAATCCTTCTCCCATAATGCAGAAACACAGTGCTACAGAACGTATACTCAGACAGCAAGAGTAGTGTCTAACCCTGTGAATCTATAACTGGTTCTAACAGTGACTTCCAAGTACCCTGGATGAAAGTTATAAATTGTGTCTGTGAATTGTTTGTGGACAAAATATTGATGCTAGAAGGGATGTATATCAGTACAAAGTCATTTGAAGCAAAGCACATTTTAATCTTACAAGATAGCCAGACCTTGGAGCCATACGAAAATACAAGTCAGAAGCTGCCTGCAATATACTGCACTGTAGGAACTGTGTGACAATCTCTCATCACTCAGATGAGCTCCAGTCTATCATCACTCTCAGTTCCAGATTCCCAGATGTGACTTTTGACAATATGCAGATTCTTCTCATGACATTGCTCTGTGTATTGTAAATCCCAGAAAAAACTGTATTTCAGTTTCACAGATGGTAGCTTTGTTCCTCCTCTGGCTGAAAGTATTACCTCTTCTCCTGGAAATTTTAGATCTGGGCTTGCTTTCAAGGAAATCTCAGGTGTACATTCAAACACATCAATTTCATTAACTAGCCTAACTCTCAATCCTAAAACCCAACCCCAGCCTTCCTTGTATAACAGAATGTGGTATTGTTGACATTCTAGTTAAATCCAAATGTCCTAGGGATGTAAAACATAAAGCACGAGTAGGGACATGTAGGAATAAATCTGTACATAAATAAGTAACTGAAAGCCTCAAGTATAACACTTCTAATTCCACATTCCAAGAAAACTGCATTTTCTGGAGAGATCTGGCAGCTATTTGTGATGTTACCATTAGCAATTTAATCCTTAACTAATATTTATAAAGCTAGCATCCTCATTCCTGGTGATTCAGTAGATGACAAAAGTATGTTTTACAAAAATGTATCTCAATAAACCCTAAGTTATATTTCAATCCTTTAAAGGTAAACCAAATATTTATTTAGTGAAAAATTACTCCCTTGCATAGAAAGGAATGAGAAACAGAGAATTCTGGTTGAATCTTTGTGTTAGAACCCTGAACTTGCCTGAGCTTTTATAATTAGGTTATTTTTCTTACTATTGCCTTCTTACTAAGAAAAAAGAGTTTCAAGTTAGTACTTCCATACAGTTTGACTTCACATGTGAAAACACAGTCATTCTGAAGACTTCTTTCTAACAGATGGTATTAAGCTCACATTAGACCTGCTGCAAGCTGCCAAATGGACTGAAAATGCCCCCAAATGATGATTATCTGTCACAGACTATCCTAGATTGAAAATGTCCAATACATATAATGAATCCAGACATCACAATCATTTTTCAAAGAAACTTACACTTACTGGAAAGAAATCAAGAAACATACATGGTACATTATGGCTGTCTGCGGAAAAAGATTCCTGGAAAAGGAGGAAAAAGATTTAGAAGAGAAATGTTTGCTACATCACAGCTTGTAATTAAAAAACTTAAACGATCATTCATTAAAGCCTCTTTTTGCACTAAGGGCAAAATATATTTCAGATATCATTTATAACTGAGTATTATACTAATTTGTGGTGAGGTTATTATACACATGCAGAATGATTCATGTTTTAATCTTCTTTTTTTTTTCCTGTGGTAGATTGTTTCTAATTATACTAATAAAATATTTTGAGCACTAAACTCTTTTGCTTGTCTTTTGTGGCACCTGGTATTCTGGAAATAATGATTTCAAATTTTTCTTCACTTTTTGCATTCATAGATGCATATGAGATAAAATCTCTACATAAATCTCTGAAACGCCAGAAATATTCCTGAAACACAATTACTTGGGTGCAGTTCCAAAGTAAGCTATGGTTATTGTAATTACTGATATAGAGATTAAATATATGTTAGGCACTTTACAATAATAGGGTTAAATTCTAAACCACATCTACAGTCAACTGCATCACTGCTGCCTTATTATTCTAAGGCTGTTTCTTCAAAAGCCCCAGTCTACAGTAATCAAACAGCTATTCTGAAGTATGCCTGCTGGGAATGCCCCTCAAGTGCCAGCCACCAGCTGGGAACAGCTGAAGCGCAGTAACTAGTGTTCTGATCAAGTCTGTCCTTCCAGTTTTCTTCAGGGGGGAGGAAAAAAAAAAAGCCTACCTCAATATCAGTATTTAATCTATGACTCTCTGCCCGTAGCTTTTTCTCTAGCTTTGTAAACTGTCTTTTGTTATGTCAGTTAGCCAGCTCCAAGTTATCCACAACTATCCCACTCTGCTCTCTTTTATGGCTGGGTCTTCACCCAGATCAGCTCAGTCACAACGATCCAATGGTACTTTCAGGGCCACGTTCCCTGGCCATCCATATAATGCATGGACTTGGGTGCTCTCAGTAGTATTAGATGAATGTCCTAAGGCATAAGGGACTAAGACCTCAGGACTGCTGATCCTTTGCAGCACTCTCCATTGGATATTTCCTGGCAACTTGGGATGAAAATTTGCCTTTGAGAGTCCTTAGGTCACTAGTATGTATCCACAAGGGAACACGACCCATCCTGTGCTCCCTCAGGGCTCCCAAACTTTCATGCATAGGATGGCTTTTGGAAAAAATTAATATAGGCCTGGTTTATTTCAGACACAACATCTAAAAAGGCTAGGCATATACTGCAAAGTCGATTAAAAAACCAAAAAGCAGAGAGTACTGAAAAAGAGGGAATAGTCTTGCTTTGTAACTCTGCTCGGCGAGTATCACAGGCTTTGGGGTTTTAAAGTATTGATTTACAATTATGTTAGATCTAATCAATTTAGCACATTTAAACTGAGTTACTTTACTGATTTATGCACTACTTATTCACTCTTTGATATTCTGAACTTAATTCTTGTTATCTGTTTTTCATGTCTGGTCCAGACAGGAAATAACAGCAACCTGTTTGACAAGAACCTAATCAATTACAAACATCATATATTTTCCTGGTTGCATGCATTGTAAAGGAGCCTATTACCCAGAAATATAGGTGCCTATGGATCTGAAATCATAAAAACTAACTTTCCCTTTATAAAAGGAAAATCATTTTGCAATGAACACAGTATTCTTCAGTGAAGTTCACATGTCAGAAGATCTTCTAGAGGCAGTGAAGTTTTAATATCCCAGAACTTCAGTCTGCAGTGAACTCCAGGCAGGTGGCCCAAGGGCAGATGCAGAGTCCCACTAAAGCTAGTGCAATGTCCTGGTCTGGATCAGCACAACTTCATGAACAAGGAATGGTGGTAGCGAAATTATGCCCCCAGAAAGAATGCAACTAGATAAAACAGTCATTTCCCTCTCCTCACAGCTGAGTAATTTCTTCAAGCATTATGCAGTAAGTCTGGTTGCTATAGCCGAAAGGAAGCATGTATCCTGCCTATACCTTCATGCACTAGAAACCTCCATGAATCAACTGCAATTTCAATAATTAGCAGTGATTCCCTCACCACGGTTCTAACAAACTTTCGAGAATTACTAATCAGAAAACAGCTTTTGTTTTCACAAGCATGATATGACCTAAATAATTTTTTGAATTTTGCCAGAATATTTTTGTTATATAAGTGTATGTATGCAAGTACGCATATCTGAAGTAAAATAACTGACTTGACTTTGCTTTATCCCTGTTGAAGCTACACATTTAACTGACTGTATAGTTCAAAGAAAAATTAAGGGCAATTTTCTGAGGTAAGGAATTTAAGTTACTCAAATCTTTTCTTTTTACTGATTAGAACTTCCGCACTTATTTTTTAAATCATATGAGGGGACATACTCTTTGGATTCAATAAGCAGGTTCACTCAGCAGCAAGATTAGTGTTTCTTCCTGTGAGAACTAGGTACAAATAGATTTTCTTGTACTTATGCAGAGAGTTAGCAGTAAAGAATTTCTTTTATATGCTGGAAATGAAATAAATCCCGAGCCAGATGCAAAATACAAAAGTATAATAGAGAATGGACTTAGCTGTACTAAACTGGTCAAAGATACTGATTTGTCATATTTTTTTACAAAGAAAAATATCAATAATAATCATAAATCAATAATAAATCAGTAAAAATCAATACTAAGTCAAATAAGACAATGTTGCTTGATCACAGAATCACAGGCCATTAAAATTTGATCAATGGACTTACATATGTTTTTGGCATGGCAGGTGGCAAACAGCTTTTTCAGGCACATGCTGAATGCTTTTCTAGATTTTTTTAGGATAAACTGTGTTTGGCCACATTTTTTTAAAAAAGCTAATCTGACCATAATACATACATATAACTGTAATGGGTAATTCAGCTATTTATGAAAGATGCGTAACATTGTCTTTCTTAAGCCGAAAAAGTCCTTGATTTTAAAGACAGCTAGTTCCTTTCAATTTTACTGAAGGGAAATGTGCATCTCTCCTGCCYGCCGATGGCTAAGTAACAAATTACATTCAAAACACCAAACCTTTTCATACAGTTGTTTTCATAAGTTACAAAATCATATTCTGCCTTTTTTTATATCTTTTTGTCCTGAAGTGTTAATTTACCATCAAAATTGTGTTGTCCTGGTTCTTTTTTCCTTCTCCAAACAAGAAAAGATCATTCCTCTGACTCTAGCATAGCGTAGTATTGATCATAAAGTTGTTTCTAGTAGACTTTCTCCTGATATTCAATTAGTTCTCTTTAGCAAAGCAAGTCACCAAAACTCATCTAGGCAACAAAATGCAAAGCATTTATGCACCAAAACACAAAAGCATCTCTAGGACATGTTTATGACTCTCCTCCTGGACTCTGGGTTTTGTAGCTAAAATCCTAAGAGAAGAATCTTACATCAGCCTGGCACCAAACCACATCTGTAATGGCTGCATCTCATTTAGGGCTTAACTGCCTCCTGTCAAAAAGCTCAGACGTGCCACTCACTCTGTGCATGTACGTACAGTCGCTCAGAGTTTTCAGTACTCCACCTATCATGAAGCAGAGGCACCAGGATCACAAGCAAAACCCTTATTTATGGTATAAGTCTTGCCCTCCTGACAAGTGAGCTGCCTCATTTTCTGTCCTCCTGCCCACCAGCACCTCCACAAACATGGTGCTAGGGAAGCCCTTGCAGCCACAAGCTTTTAGCCTCAGGACGCACCTCAGAGCAGCCGCATCAAAGGCGGTGGAGGTGAAGAAGTCAAGAGGAAACATGACACTTGAGGGAAGAAGGCTCAGAGGCAAGGAGCAAGGGACAACATTACTGCTCTGGTTCTAAAATATGCCTTGCTAAAACCCAGAGGTGTGAATACTACTTACAGAGTCACCTACTTATGGTACACTAACCCCATATATATTTAATTACATTCACTTTCATATAGAGTTGATCTGAATCATTTTCTGATGTAAGCAGATCTTTGGCTTGACTCCACACTGATGTATTTCACTTTCTGAGAGCACCCATCGGGATGGAGGAAAGAAGACACCAGCAGACACCAGAAGGCCCATTTCTAATTAGGATTTACCAAGTTATACAGTACCAGAAGGAAGTGGTAGAGGTTGGAAAGATGAATTCAGATAGAAAATTGGAAAAATGACATTTAAGAATGAAATCTTATTGACTTCTTAAAAGTTCAGCAGTTTTTCTGATGAGAACTACCTTCATGTCTGAAGGGTGTCATCATCACCTCATATGATGACTCATATTCTTCTTCTGATATGTTACCTTGCCTTCATGTACCTGTTTACTTTCCAGAATAAAAAAGGAGGTAACTTCTTCTAGTGGTCCATTGTCTGTGCCTTTGACAAAACATTATTTTTTTTATTTTTTTTCCCCATAGCTTTCAAAGATAGAGTTAAAAATATAAATACCAGCACTAATATCAAAACTCCCGACATTACCATGAAGTTAGAATAAAACCAGCCATTCTGGGAAGAAGAATTCTCTAGTCATATTCAGGCTTATTTCACTCACTAATGCGCCTCGCATCGTCAGATAGGTTTGACTGAAAAAAGAAATATATATATATATATCTACACATGCACACACACACACATGCTCAGACTCACACATATATATATCTCCAGTACATTTTAAATGACTAATCTGAAGGGACATGATTCTCTTAAAATCACAATATCTCCATTGCAATATAGCAGAGCACTACACTAAGAATCATCAGACAAATCAGAAGGTAGTGTGAGAAATAAAGAATCTAACAGAATGTAAGAAAAAGAACAACCATCCTATGAGGGGGCAGATAGCTGAAACCTTTGACATGTGAAGGGAAATTCATATTCATATTCAGCATTCATATTCCTTCAGGGTTGAACCACAGCACATGTCAACATTATTACAACAATTTAGGATAAGAGAGAAATCAAAACAATCTAAGCTAAATAGAGACACCTCAATTATTAACAAAATACAAAGAGATAATGAAAAACTGTTTTAAAAAAGAGCTGGTATAATCTACATAGTGAATAAATCTATGATCAGTTGGTATCTTATAACACGGGGAACAGCTGCAGTGGATGGCAACTAACACTCTCTAAGCAAAATCTGTGATTGTGTCACCCTACTTTGATTGCCTTTTTATGCCTCAGGAAAGCCTGAACACTGAAACCTTTTAGCTTATATTTCAGATCTTATATAACAAGGAAGCCAAAGGCTCAAAGGGGGAATGCTCAGAAGCACGGAAAAAGCAGCTGAGTGCTGAAGTTCCCTGCTGGCAGAGCCAGCTGCGAGGCTGTGAAGATCCCCTAGTGAAGCAAACTGGGAAACGCAGGGAGAAAGAGAACTGCCCCCCCCCCCGCTACCACTTCTCCCCAAAAGGGAGACAGCAGTAACCAAGGCAGCGTGAGCCTGAGAAAAGAAGCCACGAGCAGCATGGCTGGAGCAGCTGAAGAAATGGCATCTACCTGGCAACTGGCAGCAAGCAGTGAAGCAGAAGATATTTTGAAGGGATATTGAGATATTCTTTTACAATATGTCTAGGTTATTTGAGAAACTGAGGAGCTCCATGTACTGCCTGCTAGGACTCTGCCTTATTATCAAAAAGATCTATAGATGATTGGCTGTATAAGTCCAAAGTAGAATCTATATTCTGAGGAAGCAGACAAGATCAGCACTACACACCAAGTCAGACTTGCCCAATTGTCTTTGATTAGGCTCCACTGAGATTTTACAAAAGTATTGCTAATGCAGCCACCCATGTCATTGAAGACAAAAGCCAAACTCATACACCCATGCTTTTTAGAAATAACCAAAGACAGCGTGAGCAGGCAGAAATACACAGAAGTAGTGAGTATTACAGTTCAATGACCCAAGATATATCTTCTGATTTTCCTTAGAACCTCTTTGCAGAAGGAAGTTTCCTTGTAAAGTGTAGTAACCACAGTATTTTGTTTGCACTCAACTGCTGATGAACACTGAACTTCTTCCTACCACACACGCATTATTTCTCTAAAAATTAAATCTGTGATAAGGCCAACCCTTATGACACTACTCAGTCTGAATAATATTTTACAAGCAATGATCAACTTAAGCCAGGCTTACAAGCCACATTTAATCCTCTAGAGTATCTCCAGCAGAGAAAACTGCCTGGCTAACATCTGCCCAAGCAGAGGAGGAAAGCCATAGCAGAACTCGTGTGCTCTTTGTTCTGAGGAAGGACAAGAACGAAACGCAAGACTGCTAGATGAAGATGGAAGGAACAAAGGAAAATTAAGGGGGACCATCCTCTCTCCTCTTTGGGTTGACTACAGCAACATCTCTGAGACAGGAAATGTGCCTAGTGGGGCATCTGAGGAAACAGGCAAAGAAGGCAGCATGACCAAAGACAGTGATGAGAAGTGACAAGGGCAACACCTTGCTTGAGGGAGCTGGCCTGGTGCCACCTCAGGAAAAGAGATAGTGGTGTGGGACCATGCAGCAGAGTAAAATGTGTGAGAAGGATTCTTTTAAGGAAGGCCTGTATATTTGGTACCCATACTGTAAAAAAAGTGTCATAAAATATGTATATTTTATTCAGTTCACTGAATTTAGACAAGAAATTTTTCTGGGAATTAAAAAGATAGGTTCGCAATCAGAATCTCATGATTTTTATAATCAGTGTTGAATTTTGACGTTCACACAATTGGAGCCGTTGTTGCATTTTCCAGTATAAAGTAGACACTCTGTCTACCTTCTACCTCCCTAAAGCAAAAATAGAAGCAGAGAAGCAAGGCAGAAATGGCTTTCACAGGCTCATACAGTGTACCAGTAGACTGCAGAGTTATCAAATTCATTCTGTTTTTAAAATGTTGCAATTATTTATGTTAACTTGTGGAGTTAGCGGCTGTGGTTGAAAGGAAAAGGGAAGATTGAGTTTGCACTGAGAGAAATTATTCAGTAACAATAAAACTTCTAACTTAGCTTAGAACAATTTTATCAACACTGAAAACCAAAGCCTAAAACTGTCTTGTATTGCACAGGAAGAAAAAATAGACTGTTTTTTCTTAGCTGTAGACAATGAACATATTGAAAACTGCATTAAATCAACAACTCGCTAATAGTAGTAACACACGGGGAAAATACAGATTCATAACTCAAAAGAAATAATTTATGACGAGACCATCACTTCTACTCCCAGTTTGTGCAGAAGTGCATGGAGTCTCATCTGATGGAAGGCAGCAGGGGGCAGCAAGTCGCTAAGGATAGACGGCATCAGTATGAGACTAGGTATTTATCCTACTTATCATTGACCTATGCACATCTCAATCCCCTGCCAAATACTGGCTATGTACAGGGAGAACAGGTTTAATTCTTTCAAAGTAAAAAGTGAATGACAGACTTCTGCCTTTCAAAAACAGCCATCCAAACAGCAACCACAGGGGGAAAATCCCTGTGTTCTCCCTGCACTGGTAACATATGCTGTATTTTAGCAGAAAATATAAAGGGAAACATGTGCATTCATGTAGAGGAAAGCCTGGGTTGTCATGGGTACCAACTCACTGCCTGCTGTGTTAAAATTTCAGGATGGTCAGCACTGAGTATAATAAACATCCAGAAAGCTTAGTTGCTTTAATTGAACCAAATCTCTTCAACACAAGTGGACTGTTCCTTGATGCAAGTCATGGATAATCAAAAAATAAAATCTTCAACAAGTAAACATTCCAGTTCCAACTAAGAGAATCTTTCTTTTTTTCATATAAATTCAGTTACCCATTTTTGACCACCTCAGTGTAAGTCACACCAGCTGCAAGCAAACGCAGCCATGCTAATTAGACAGAAAGGCATCCACCCAGAAAAGACTCAGGCTGACTCCCTTTTTTCCGGTGGAAATGAGATGTTCATTTCTCCTTGCAGAAATACATTATTACAGCTTCAGTGCAAATAAAATGAGGCAACGGCAAGCACCGTTACAACCATGTATATATTTTTCTGCACCTTAGCAAAAAGTTTCAGGCCAATGACATCTCAGCTCTAGGACCAGGAGCTTTTAGATGCCTGAAGAGTGCAGCAGCACGTGGTACCTGTGAAGGCTGCAAGTGCCCCCGGGATCCCGTCCCCCACCCAGGGATCCAGTCCCCCGCTGCAGCCTCCTGCGCGTCCAGTACTGACACTTCACCCTGGTCCGACCCAGTACACGCGCATGTGTTAGTTTTGGCGAGATACACCTTGGGGCTAAACATACCTTTTCGGCCACCATGTCTGCAAGATGGATTCATGACAGAAACAGCTTCAATAAGAAGGGCTCTCTCTCTCTCAAATTAGCTGTCATCAAATGTGGGCGCAGAAGATTTTAATTAGTACTTTACTAAGAAACACTTCATTAAAGAGAGAGGAAGAGAGAGAGAACAAAGAAGGCTTGTCTCCTGAATCATGAAAGGAACAAATCTACAAATGCTGACAAATTTCTTCTAATTAGTCTTTAGTAAGCAGCTGATGCCTCATTAAAAAATATATATATATACCACCCCCCCACAACACACATTCTGCTTAGTAATAAATCTGTCCATCTGTCATAGATCTTCCAGAGGACAGAAAACTGCTCTCTTCCGATGTTACCAAGGTTATTTATACAGACATTTTTCATCATTTCTTTGAAGTTCATATGGTCTTGTATATTTTCCACCTGAAAAAATGATCCTAAAAAGTCCTAAAAGGATATCATTTACATTTTCCCATTGCTGACTATAAAGGTTTAGTGACTCATTTGACTCATTCTTGACCTCATCCTCATTGGTGGCATTTCTCATTCACTTTGATAGGCACAAGATGAAATTCTGAAGTACAAATCCTAATCTCCTGAAGTCAACAGATTTTTTTCTGTCTATTCTATTTTTTCTATAATTTTCCATCTATTTTATTGAGATGAGGATTTCAACCTAAAACTTTGAAAAGAACAGATGTTATTCACTCCTTTGTGGAGGCCTAACACAGTTTCCCTGTGCCCTGAGTCCCTCTTAAATCTGATTTGAGGGCTCTGGTAATGTACAGGCCTTGTATCTCTCACCTGAATAATGGCAAACTTTTCCCCAGAAAGCAATAGGGCCACATAAGTTTCTGGCATATTTTAAAAGGACAAAAGCACACAGACACAAGTCTGCTCTTTTTTTTTTTTTTTAAATCAGACTGCATGCCCCTGTACATGCACCTAATGAGCAGCTTACACTCACATTTAGCCCCGTGGTCAATGCCAAAATCTGTTTCCTACCTACACCCTAATACCATTTACAGGCATTGTGCTATCAACTTCATGGATTTCACATGTGCTGCCCTGGTTCCCTTGTTTAACAACTGGCCTTTCAAGAGTGAATTTTTTTCCTCTGTTCAGAAAAAAAATTCAGGAAAATATTCCTTTTATAAATCCACTTGTCTAGACAGCATGCTTTATTAATAGACCAAAATATACTTTCGCTATATACGCTTCTGATTTTCATTTGGTTGAGTAAGTAGGAAGAACAGAACCTCAAAGACGTAATAGTTTTATATTATATATTCAAAATATATCTTGCATACTTTAGAGTCTGTCTAAATCAATGTATAAGGAACATGAAAAAATTTATTTGCCAACATTTAAATGCTGCATAAATCTCATTTGCAAAACTCTACATTTCTGGCATGAACTAGTCCATCCTCCTTCTAGAAGTCTTTTATATTTGCTAGATTAGGCTTTCCTCCTAAACAAAAAACACTGATATGCCCTATGTCTCCAGAGGGTCTTGCTGGAAAAGAAATGGAAGTATTTACTTTTCAAATTGACTACTTAATATTAGACATGCATAGTTTCTTTTTTCATTTTTTCTAATAACTTTCAAGCAGTTTTGGATCTAGGAACAGATTTTATTTGGGAATATCTTATTATATAAAATAGTTATTATATATTGGGAATATCTGGGAATATTTTATTTATCTATATTATGTAGTTTGAGCTTCTCTACCTTGGGTTATTTTCCAGCTGCAATCATTGCCTAAAAGCATGAGCTGAACTATCAGATGCAGAGACATAAAGAAAGACCCAAAATACAGCATGTCTCTCGCTGACTGCTCCCACCCTCAGTAGTAGGTCTCTCTTCTTCACTAGCCCTCAAAAACTCTTCTGTTTCTCGCCTTCACTGATGCGGGAAGGATGGACACTCAAGTCACTGAAGCATATAAGTGCTAACAGCACTCTAATCAGAGTAACATGGACAAAGTGTCTAGCCTCTTGGCTGTGCTCTCCTGCAGGCACCAAGTTTCATGTTGCCCCACCTACATGGCTAGCAGTACTTAAAGCTAGTCTGGATATGTTTCCATGAGCTCTGTCATTGCTAAAGACAGGAGACATCGGGATCCTCAGCCCACAGGCCATAGCACCCTGCATTTCTACTGTGATTATTCAGCAGACTCAGAGTATTTAAAGTCTTCATTAGTAACATACAGTGTGACCCAAACAGTCTTTCCACACCAAGGTATTCTCTAGTCACAATAACAGGATGGGAGCATAACAGAAAAATGAGGTTTTAAAAATAGCCAGCTCACAGCAAAATTTACTTCAATTAAATTTGTTTCTTTTAAATTAGAATTGTTTACTTTTCATTAAAGTTAAATAAATCTAATCGAATTTACTTGTTTCTTTTTAATTAAATTTGTTTCTTTTTAATAAAAGCAAAACACAACACCAACCTTTTGTGATTGGTGGATCAGAATCAATGTCCTGGTGAAGAATGAGCCTCAGGTATATAATTTAAGGCTAAGGTCATAGTTACTGTGTATCTTAGGAGTAGTGCACAGATCCACAAGAGTCCATGGACTATAAGCTGAAAACCATAGAATAATTTAGGTTGGAAGGAACCTCTGAAAGTCACTCCAAAATGTCCACTGCTCTCCCCTCATCCACCGAGCCAGTCATCTCACCATAGAAAGCAATCAGTTTGCTCAGACACTATTTGCCCTCAGTAAATCCATGCTGATCTTCCTAATCATTATCTTATTCTTCATGTGCCTGGACACGGCTTCCAGGAGGATTTGCTCCATCACTTTCCCAGGGATCAAGGTGAGGATGACAAGCCTGTAAATCCCCAGATCCTCCGTCTTGCCCTTCTTGATGATGGGTGTGACAGTTGCCTTTTTTCAGTCCTCAGGAACCTCTCCCAGTCACCATGACCTTTCAAAGATGATAGAGAGCAGCCTTATGATATTGGCCAGTGGTACTGGTCAACTTCCTCAGCCCCACCAGATGCATCCCATCTGGTCCCATGGACTTGTGCCTAATCATTGGTACAAGCTACATATTTAATAAAGCAACTATCTTTAAGACTTGGCCGTAAAGACTAGATATTTAAGACTTGATCTTGAGCATTTACAAAATACACTTAGTGTTCTTATTTGGTGGAGTATAGCAGAAAACATAAGAAATATATATAAATATGCTTTAACAATAACTTACATAGATTCTGTTTATCCCAGGCATCCTAGCCCCTGAAGTATAAGGTCTACTCAGTTTCCCACTGATCTCTCCCACTTTTTTTCCTCTATTCACTTGCACTTGTGTGTTTTTATCCACCCCAAAGTTTGGCATTTTTTTCCATATCCCTCACTGCACCACAGCCTCTCCTACTGATGTTACAAGTCATATCCCTAAACTCAGGAAGGATGAGATGAGCTTTCACTATATTGCAGAAATGAAGTTATCTTTGCAGTTGACCTTTTCTAATCATCCAGAAAACAACATAAGGGCAGAAAACATAACACTGTTCATAATATTGCAGAGCTCTATCATCCTTCAAAAAAGTAATACACAATTGTTATTAAGGAAGAGTATTTAATTGTAAACAAACCTGTTTTAGGTAACAGATGTCACAACACTAGTGTGGCTTTCGCCTAGCCTTGGCACATGGAATATCCATGGGGTAGTACTGCAAGATGTCTAAATCCATGCATTTTAACTCTATGTAAATGGGAAGTCCTTTATCTTATTTCTATAATATTGCGAAGAGGGAGTGCTGAATCTTTCAATCAGTTTCACACCCATAGAGATCTGTTCCTCCACAGCATGACACCATAGCTTGACTTCAAACCGTTGTGCTGGTACAAATGAAGGAACAACAGTATAGCCTGAATGAGTGATACTTGCATTGCTGGTGAGCCCCCAGATGAAAATCCTGGTATAAATTAAGCACAACTTAAATAATGCTAATGAAACAGATCAGCTATTTTCCCATTCTACTAGTCCAGGGGTGAATACAGAAGCAGGATAGCTGAACACGGGTTAACTGAAAAGATATTGAATCTGTTGGTCTGGATAAACTATGAGACGTGAAGCTATATTAATGCTAGATGGTGTTAATGGCTGCCATCAATCAAGACTTTGATCTCTAGACAATATTAGATCTTGTCTCTAGGCAATGACAGTTCTTAAAATTAATGGGTATGCTAACAGCCTTCATTCAGGCTACATGAAAGCAGCAGTTGAAATACTTCAATGGACTGAGATAACGAGACAATCGAAAGTACTGCCCAAGGCAATCATGCACATGATAAAGCCTAAGTAAGGCGATACTTTTAATATCCCCAACTATCTTATTTTAAAAAATGTTTAATTCGTTCTTCCATTTATCCAGGGAGAGGAGAAGTCAGCATGCCCATTAGCTTCAACTATATCTGAAATTGTCTAAAAATAAATTCACAGAAGAGCCAGCACAGCTTATCAACTCAAGGGCAATGCTATGTGAATGCAACAGACTCCTAACGCTTCCAGGATCTGTAGACAACTTGACAACTTTACCCAGCATAGGGCCTGAGGTAACACATCCTGCAAAACCAAGCAGGCTATGACAAGCCAGCTCATAGGCGCACTGGAAAATGGGATAACATGGGCGTACTAATGGTTCTGCATAGTCAGCTAAACTCAAAGGGATTTGCTTAGCTCAGCTAGACCTATGCAGAATCACTGTTTTGCACCAATTTTCTCAGTAGGCATGGCTTGGTCAGGATTCTCTTGGCTGGATCCAAGCCAGCAGAGTACATCTCCATTCAAGCTAATGAAGTTTTCCAGAAACTGGAGTACCAAAAAGTAAACTGAAGAGACACCGAAAGGCTCTGTGGAGCCAGACTGTGCTTGGCAGGGGTGGTATGCTGATCGTACGGCATCCTAAGAGTCTCCATTCAAAGCTACTCACTTGTCTTTGCATCATACTTCCTACCTAGGCTTTCCATTATCCACATAGTACAGGTGGATATCTTCCCCCCCTCCATTTACCCTGGGAGGTAAAGAGCTGGCTGTTTGAGGTAAGTCCTCAACAGCCACTTAGAGAGACAGAACAGGCTGCTTGGTTTTTGTGGAGTCAAGTTCATTTTTGAACGTTCTTTTCTCTCTTTCTTTTTTCTCCCTGTTCTTTCATGGACTGCTGTTTTTGCCAATATTATTTCATAAAGAAAATCTTGGACTTACTCTAGCATAGATTAGCAAAATACTCCCTGGCCCTCTGAAAGCTCAAAATCTTCTCAGTCTATCAATATATTAAGCTACTAACTATAATTACTAACTATACCTATATAAGAAGATATACTAACTCATGACCAATCACCACCCCCACTGAGAGAAATCAAATGAAGTCATATTTCTTTCTGATTTTCTCTAATGTGCTTTCCTCTCTGAAAAAAAGGATACTTCTAGTTCTAGCTAGTGAAAATGTGAGACTCTCGTCATGTAAATAACATCAGTAATTACATTATACAAATTTTGAAATACTTATTTTGAAAGACAAATGACAATGACAGGTTATTAACTATGTTTCTAGGCATTTAAGCACAGATTTATTTAAAATATACTGTAACTCATGATTGTTTCCTCTTATATAAGAATTATTATACTGCTAACATTTCATACCAAACAGAATGTTTAACACGGTAAAACAAACATACTTAGCAAATGAAAAGCTCTGTCACAACATTGTATTTTAGGCACAACACTGTATTTATAAACTTTCCCCAAAACATACTGGAAGTGCCAAATCTATGCTTGATGCACAATTCATACAACACTGCTAAGAAATGAGTGAAATGAGGCAGCGCTATAAATGTAGGCGTGCAAACATAATCTTCTGAAGAAATCTCTGTGGGTAAGTGCTATTCTGATTGTGTAACTCGAGGCACAGAATTCACATCAAGGATAATTATATTCTCTACTACAGTGGCAATGATCTAATTAATTCAATCTTGTTGATAGATGTCGCTATTAGCAAATTGGCCCTATTGTATTTGCAGACATGACATAAATGGTATTCAAGGGCTGTGCTGCGTCAAAGAGCAGGTTTTATACCTGGCCTGTGTCTGAAAAAGTCATCTACATTATATGTCAAATTTCAATAAGGAAGCTTGCTGAAATAATGTGCCCTTAAAAATGCTATTCCAGGAAGAATCAGTCATTGTATGAGTTTTCTTCTTAATTCACTGCTGCAATTGCCTGTCCTATACAAATTCCATAGGCTATCAGGAATGATCTTGTTAGGAGTATAAAACTAAACAAAGAGAAAGTAAGAATAAAGCATCCAGCAATGAATCACTCTCAGAAAAATCCAGAATGTATGTTAGTTTTAAAAGTTAAAAATCTTTTCAGGCAGAGTGACAGAGTTCTGCAAATTTTTGCAGCTACAGTCAGAATCATTTTGGTTGCTGCAAAGACATACCTAACCATGCCTTTTTTTATCATCTTTTCATTATTTAGCTCTTTTTACATGCTTAGAGATTCCAAATTCTTCATCAYGTAACTTCTGCTATTGCTTTTTATCATTAGATGAGTTTACCACCATTTGTGTCTACAGATCTCATAGCTATTTAAATATACGACTGAATGCTGAAGGCCCAACTGTGTGCACTGAGGGCAGAATATAGCTACACAAATATAATGGGGGTGTTGAGAAGACACTATATTTAAGGAAAGCTTAAATGTCCTATTCTTTGGGAATGGCTGCCGTATGGTTTGTGTGGGGCAGCACACAACTTGGTCCTTCAGATCACACACAGACTGGACTAGCCTGACCAGTTCTTGTTCCAGCTCCTTCCCAGTGGGTTCAGGGGCTAGATGAAAGGAAGGTCCTTAGCAACCTTCTCCCTCATATAACTAGTCTGAGGCTGGGAACAGTTTGTCCCTGAATCCCTATATCCATTTATAAATGATGCATCAGTTCTGAATTAATGTACTGTATAACCATAAAGGCAGAGATACTTTCTATGAAGCACACAGTAGCTGAATAGAACAAGGAAATGAAACAGCATGTTGTATTAACTTTTACCTGTTTTCAAGGTGTTTTATACGCTCAAAGTCCAGATCACTATAAATCATGCCCAGTAGCACTCCAGGGTATAAGCACAGGTTAGGCTACCTTGTTCAAACGCAGCTGTAGATTTTGTTGCTATATGTAAATAAAATGCTTCTCTGTGACACACAGAACTGGTTTTGTGGTATCTTCTTCAAAACTTGTAATTGAATGTAATGGTAATGATAGGTACATTAGACTGGAGCTCCAAAGATTAGAGAGCTTCCTTTATTAGTATGACAGACAGCATAGACTATCATAGCATAAGTATATTCTCAATAATTTACCAATTAGCTTAAATACAGGTCTAGAGAGACCATTTCATGGGTGAGAGGCTAATAACTACTTTACGATTTTTCACCTTTCAGTCTCTGTCCTATGGCTGCTACTATAGGAACTAATTAGTATTAATTGGGATAGTCTTTTATGACACACTTGACCAGTAGAAACTCTTCTCGTATCACCAGTTCATTTCAGAGACATAGATACTATCCAAAGCTACCAGTCTGAATTAATTCTGGGCTGGTGATCACAGTGGAGACAGTCTATATATTGTTGTTAATTCAATGAGCTCTTAGTAGCATAATTTCAACATATTCTTAGCACAAATATGAATAATATTACTTTTCCTAATAGCTTAAGAATCTTTCATATCTTTTTCTTTTTTAGAAACATTCCAAGTTCCATTGTGAATCTAGCTATCTTCTCTACAGAATTGCAGAAAAATAAGTATTGGACCTCTCAGGGAGAAAAATAATTACTTTTGTAAATTCAAAATATCTTAACACTGAATTATCTTTACAAAAGAAAAATAACGTAGGTCCTGCAGTGTAAGATTTCAAAAGAAATTATTTTTGCTAGAGGACTCGTATGGCTATATTATATGAGATTAGAAGGTGAACTGCTGTTTGTCTTTTCATAATGGAGGACAGATACAGAACATGTGTTCCTTGTATACTCCCTTGGCTGCACCAACAATAAGTTCTCATATAAAATATACATTATTGTATAAAACATAAAATACTGCCAATGCAGATTTTTAATCACCTCTCCAGAGGTACAAAAACCTTAGATAAACAATAAAGAAACAGTGAGAAATCATGAACATCTACAACTGCTGGACATCAGAAGCTTCAGTTCAAGCCATTGTCCCATGGCCTCAGTATTTAGGCCAACTAAAGATCTTATTCAGCTTGTTAAAAGAAGAAAAAAAAGTGGAAAATAAGGTTCAGATACTCCTGATATATCCAGAATAAGTAACTTCCTTCTTCCCTCAAATAAGCCTATATTTGAAGTAGGCAAATAGGCACAATCTTTTTTTTTAAAATCCATATTTTAAAATATCAGTAAATACAAATGTGCAAAATTATCTAAAATCTGTAACAGTCTTTTACAATCCATTCCACTTAGTGTAGAATAAGGTATAATACCTTGAAGTTTTTGCCTCCTGACTCTGCTGTGTCCACAAGGAGAGGAAATAGGTGTCTTGGATATGCCAATTATGCTAGCTTCAATTAACCACTTTTAATTCCCCAATACTTTTGTTCTTCTTCCAATATTGCTACTTGGAAGGACTTTCTTAAGCACATTCCAAAACTCCAACAAGCTCCAGCTTAAAACCCTTACTGTGCTGTCTTCAGAAATGTTGTCAGCAATAACAACAAGCTGAGGCCGTTGCCTATCTAGCACATAATATAGCTCCATACGCAGATCTTCAAGCTAGTGTTAGTCTGATTTGGTAAACACATATGCTATAGCAAAGCATTGTGCCGATAAATAAAGGGAGATCTGGAAGCAGATCAGACACAGCTCTGCACAGACACAGTGCTGCATCTTAATGAATAAACCTGGATTCCCTTGGCAGAGGTAAAAATCTCACGCACAAACCCAGGTATCTAGAAGCAGGTCAAGTGTCTTCAAACCAGCCTTCTGGGGCTTGTTTATGGAGAGCCAGCTTCAGCGCAGCATGGACGTGCTCACCGTTTCCTCTGCTCTGCTTACCCTTCTGCCTTCCTCGGCAATTTCTGACACTGTCAATTCTTTGAAGCAAGGATTGGCTTTTGTTTGTAATGCACCAAGCACAAGAGGTTCATTAGCGGGACTCCCAGATGCAACAATAATAAACAGTTTGGTCACTTACTATTATTTGTAGGCTACTGTGACAGCTACTGAGAACACTGTGTTCATTCAAGAAGTTGTCATTGCTTAGTCAAGTAATCTTATAATCAGTCCATGAGTAAAAATTTTTAAGTTAAAAAGAAGTAAATCATTTAACAAAGTCAAATTCTTCTCACTATCAATTTCAGTAAGTGTCCAGAGAAACTTTGAACGATCAGAAAAGTAGTTAATTCATTATGTACTCATTAGTAAAGCATTTAGAAAGAAAAATGTTCTTAATCAAAATCCTTTACAGTTAGAGAATAGAATTTATAATAGTATTTTTAACTTTTGTAATGAGCTGCTTTTCCACATTTACATCCCCTTTCTAGATAACAGGATTACCTTATGTTCATATTTATCAATGCTATGAAAATCATAGCATTTAATTATGTGATAAACACAGAGCTTGCCTCTTAGAAATTATACTTTCATACTGACAATCTATAGCAAGAATTGTAACAAAGACACACTTAAATGTTGAAAAAGTATTTCTGCTGAAGTTAAAATTATGGAAAAGCCAGGAAAATCTCTTTGATCTGATTACACTCAGACACAGGACACTTGTCTAAAGATGGCTTTGGGTCATTTGCTGTGAAACTGTGCCATCTGTGGAATGTTACCATGTGCTGCAAGAAAGACCTGGAGCTAAGAGGTTTATTTCCCTTGCTGCTGCTGATTACTTTGTGCAGCAACCAGAACCTAATTTCCACTGCAGTTTGTGCCTCAAGAAGTTTAACTTCAGTGATCAGATCCGGATTCACAAAGTTATTAGAAGTTCACAGATGGTGCTCTCGCTGCATGTATTTGTTTGAAAAGAGGTCACTGGTTTCCAAGAAGACCACATTTTACCCTCGCAACTGGTACAAGCTACTCCTGTGGTAGGTTAGCTTCCATACTGCAAAGCAGTTTGGTTGAATTCTTTCCTGATCATTGTTCAAGTTTTGTTTTTTAAGAAAAAATTAACACCACAACACACAAAGGAAATAATTATGAAAAAATCAACCCAGATTTGAAGGGTCCTAAAGCAGACATGTGCACCATTTGGGCTCTGCAATGGTAAACAGTTCGAGAAAATAGGATAAATTCCTAAACCACACCTTTATACAGGTGAAGCAAATTTCTCTCTTTCCCTATACAGCCTGAAGAGTAGCATTTTGTAGAAATGATGGGTGAGGTTTTGCTTAAAGTTTTGATGAAGCAAACTCAGAGGAAACTTCACAAACACTGAGAGCTAGTGCAGATTTATACCTCTTACACAGGTCTCAGGACTGAACACATTAGTGTAGATTATATTTGGATTGCACACAAAAATCTATATAATTTTGTATCTGCCTCCAATATTAGTTGTTTTTAAATTACCTGGCTTCCCAAATTCTAAGTGGCTAAGTGGAAGACATTTAATTTAATTTGATAATCAGATTTGTAGTCACTGATATTTTGAAGTGGAAAACTGGGTAAGAGATGCCCTGTGGGATGTGCAACTGCACTAATGACCCTCTCCTCCCCTAAAACACAAAGAAATTAATTTGAGAGGATGGCAGCATATATATATCTGCTGCATTTGAAAAAAATTCTTAAAAACTATCACTAGCCATTAAGAAATACTAGTAACCTGACTGGTATCATGGATAATTCATTATTAATTTCACATGCACTTAGAGGCTACTGTAGCCTTTATCAGAGCACGTGTGGGACCTCTGAAACTGGTGTGTTTTCTTCCCAGCTTCAATAATTTCTAATAGGATTTCCAATCAATACAAATTAATGAACTGTTGGTACTGCCATTTACTGTAAAAGTTTATTCTGTGGTTAGGAGAGTCTGCCCTGACATATCTATACAGTTGTTCTCACACAGTAAAATCAGAATTATGAGCTGGAAACAGGAACAAGGAATGTTGTAAGACACCAGAGAGAATAAATTGCCTTGCAAAGCAAGGAACTTACCTGCTGTTACTGTTGGCATTATGAAAACAAAGGGGATCACCATTAATATAACCAAAGAATGCTACCTATTTATTCTAGCCCATGGTCACAGTTACTGAATTTGAATTTCACGTGAATAGTTCAGTTTACTTCAACGGGAATCTGTGTGCATTTCAACATGCAACACTTCAGTGCTTTGCTGACCTGGAAGACAGAGGCCTTTTCATATCTCTCCCAAAGAAATGATCCAAGACCATCATTTTCATCAGCCTTTTACGTAAGGTTTTCATAAGAAAAGTGGAGGAAAATTGCTTGATCCTGCTTACACTGGAGAAACAAAATCTTCTGAAACAAAATTTTCAATCATACTGAGAAGAACAGAAGTATTCTATATGGAACAGTTCAAACTGAGCGTGTTCATGCGGTACTGATTGCAGCAGGATTATAACTGTTCATTGAACCACTCTAAACGGACGAAAAGACAGTCTCATGAAGACAGCTTTGACCAAGTCAAAACAAATACAACAAGATAAAAGCACATTTAAACCCTCCACTAATATTAGCTAACTAATATTAGGGCAGTTTACAGATTATGCTTTTATTTAGTCCAGTTTACTAAAAGAGGCAGAAAGTTTTATAATTTCTTAATCTTGCATACCAGAGAGTGCTCTGATCCCTAACAGTAGCTTTTTCAAGCAAAGAAGGACATATTCCAAAATTCACAGAAAATAACAGAATAACAGGTAAGGACTGTCATCAGCTTTGAGACATGAAGCAGGAATTACACAATTTATAGAGCTTACAAAGAGAAAGCATAATTCTCCACCAACTGTTTGCTGTGAATTTATGGCTGCCCCACAGCCCCAAAAAAGGGCAAACAGATCTCCTTCTTCTCTCCATCCCTGCTCCTTCCCCTGAACAAGAAAGGTAATGTCCATGAGTGCATATAGCTGTTCTTTGTGTCTTCACCTCCTTACGCCTCAGCAAAGCATAAACTCTGGTAAAGGGAACATGAGCATTAAACTGAAAACATGTTGGTTCCCCCACCCTCCATTAATTCAACAACTTGTCGCATTTCTTTGAGTAGGATGTGCATTTGGGGCAGATTGCTTCAAGCAATGAATTCTGATTACATTTTAAATGAAGACCCAGTTTTTATTAACAAGCATGAATATAGTGAAAAAGGAAATTATTTAAAAATCTAAATCATTCCGCATTACCTTTATCAGCTCTTCCTGAATACACTGTGCTGTAAGGGACTCCTGTTTATTTAATTTTCTCTTGTTATGCTGGTAGAGTGCATGAAAACAGCTTTCTCATTATACTAATATATCTTGAGTGTTAGCAGAACCCCTTAGAGTTACAAATATCTTGTTTTATTAATATGACTTTTCCTGCTAAGATGGGATCACATTCCTAGAAGCTCTTCTACATAACTTCACAGGATCATCACTGATGTCACATGTAAGTTAGAATTGGTTTCAAATAACATGTGCAGATAACTTGATGCTAAATAATCTAGATTCAAATCAGCATCAATAACAATTAATATATTTATCCTATGTGCCTTGGGGCTTCATATAAATAACTTTAGACTGTGGTATTCTTTAGAATATTGTCCTGGTTATTCTCTCATCCGTACTACCTCAGAAGTAAACCGGCTCAGTGAGACAGATCCTTCTGCCCTAACCTGAACCTGCCTCCATAAAAAACACAGAAATTACAAAGAAACCCAAAAGCAACACTCCCCCCACAAAAAACAATAATCCCCCACAGATATCCATCACCTTTACTATGGATCTGATAGCAAACATGTGTTAGTTATGTCTGAAAATCTATATCACCAAAGAGCCACTAGCATGTAACTGTTTTGCTGGGGAGGAAAAACATGCTGTTATGCTTACAACAGAGACAGTCAACAAAAAACTGTTCAGGGGAGTTACTCTGGCAGCAAGCCCTACATTTTATACTATCACCTGGTAGCACTATTACACGGCCTTCCAAATTTCTTTTCTCAGTGTGCAAAATGTGTGGCTCCTGGGAAGACACACCACGCTGTTGCTGCTTTTGGGTTACACAGAGCCTCTGTGGAAAGGTTTGGGATGGAGGAARCGTGTTGACCTGCACATTGTTTTTTGCTTTAGACTGAAAGTCAGTTCTTCAGTATGCAGTTGCCCTCCCCAAATGGGCGTGTTGTTGGCTTGACATCCGGGGAAGAACGCATACCTATATTTCATTTCATGTTGGTATAGCTAATAGCAATTTACACATACATTCCTTGTTTCTGATTCTTCTGCTGTGAGCAACCAACTAGCAAGGCAACTGAAGACCTGGGAGGTTTCAGCAGGATAAATGTCAGAAGAAAGCTGTACTGTTGCTGTAAATGGTTTAAGGGAACTTTTTCCAGATAAAGATTCTGATTATTGAGCAGATGAAGCAGATGAGCATGAAGATCATGGAGTATATTCCACAAAATGTAAAAATCATTGTAAATCTCCTAATGAGTGCCATAAGTCAAAATAATATTTTTTCACTGTTTCCTCTAGCAAAGCTAGAGCAATCTATACATTACACTAAAAAAACCACCACCACTAACAACAAAAAAACTCATAATGTGCACCTCCTATCTGCCGGATCACAGGGGTAGTATATTAATTGACAGCTAGCTTATGAACATTCAGAAATGACAGATCAGTGTGCAGTTAAGCAAGAGAGAACCTCTTTAGCATATGAAGTTAGATAACACTATAAATCGTTTTGCATTCATATAGAGATTAATTTTGAACAGCTGAAAATAAGTGCATTGCTTAGAAAAACATTTTTTCAGTGAAATCTCTAGCAACTAAAAATCAAATTATATTTAGCTTTTTTCCTCCCTAAATTTACATTATATTCATACAGAAGGCATCCTGACAGTAGAAAAAGGGCAAGTATTAAGTCTACTAGTATGTGGGTACACAAAACATGCTAAATGTACTCCTTTCCTCCCCCCACATGTGTACAAATAAGAGAAAGCTCTGCTTATAGGTTTATTTGAAATGTGGTTTCTGTATTTTTACTCATAAAGTAAATCAGCTAACAATTCTCTTCCAGTTCTTTAAATTTAAAAATGTCTTAATACCAAGAATATGATTATCAGGAATATTTTTAGCAGAACGGAGAAACAGAAGTACACTGCCTGATTTTAACAGAATATTGGATTATGATGCCAGGAGGAACTATTTTGATACAGCGCATCATCATCCAAGCTCTTCTCCTCATTGCAGTTCCTCTGCTCCCCACTCCCTGGACCCCTTTCTCATTTGCTTGCACTCCTGCCCTTGCTGCTTTCCCCTTGTACTTCACTGTCCCCTTGTGCTTTGCTGACCATGCATTCTTCATATCTGCAGTGCTTCTCCTTCCTTGTCTCCAGCATCTTTACCTCTGCAATCAAAAATCTCTTCCTGTACCCAAGCAGAGCTCATTAACTCGTGCTTTATTATCTACTGCAGTACTGAGGCTACTCGCTATCTGACTGACTGCAGGGTTGTGTTTTCTCCCAGTCATGCTTAAAGGAAGCTAGTGACTTCTAACTGAAGTAGAACATCTTTTAGAAGAACATCTAGTTTTTAACGCTTCAAGCAATGGAGAATCCACCACAACAGTAGACACATTGTTCTAAAAAAGTGCATCTCAGATGTATCATGAATGTGTTTTGCTTCAGCTTTCAAACAGATTACAGATAAATTAAAGACAAATTGTCAGCTAAATTGCACATCCCTCAGCCATATAATTTCATACATATGAAATCATCTCTCAGCCTTTCTTTGCTAAGTAATACAGATACAATTCTAATAAAGAATTTTTATTCCTTCTCAATGTAAGACAGGTTTACTAGTTACATTTAAAAATAATATTAAACGTGACATTTGCAAGTTATGCCTTATTGTCATTTAGCAAATCCCGCCAGAGGAATAAGAAAAGTTAAATCATAAAAAAATTATTTTCAGCATTTATTCTTGCCTTTTTATCTTTCTAGGATAGAGAAAAAAGCTTTTTGCTCTTAAGATGTAAATGGCAAGCTATACAAACAAAATTGAAGTAATGCATTTTCAGTCTTTAGCAAATAAGATATGAAAATCAATCTAATGGTGTTTATGGCAGTAAAGTGGTGAAAGAGATGGGGCTTCTATAAGACCACCAAATGTAGAAATCCTGCTCAATTAACACTGAGACACTGAACAGAATCCAGTCCACCTTTATTAAGGGTGCTTATTAGAAAAAACAGTGATCTGGAAGGTTAGGTACAATCAAGTGCAATAAGGGAATGCTATTCCAAAGACTCATGGGATCTATTCTCATTTAAAAAGACAATCTTTCAGAACAACCTTGCCATGGAAAAATGATCTGGTTTTCTCCCTCTTCCCCTCTTGCAAGAGACTGCAGTAGAATGTGAGCTGAGCACTTCTCTCATTACCTATCTTAATTCTCATACTTTTTACCTGCAAAGAGTTGTTATCCCATCTGTTACACTCCCTTAAAGGAAAATGTAGTAAGTAAAAAAGCTAGACTGCATGTCTTACTTGGCTTGGTTTGTTTTCTAGCAGGCAATGAAATCTTTACTAACAGGAAATTAGGTTTATCTTTTATAGCTATTATCCTCTTCTATCTGACAGTTTTAGTAGGTATGCATTTAGTATTAAAAAAAAAAACAGGCAGCTAATCAACATAGGTTTAGATCAATGCTAAAATCACAGAATCACAGAATCACAGAATCGCTGAGGCTGGAAGGGACCTCTGGAGATCATCTAGTCCAACCCCCCTGCTCAAGCAGGGTCACCTAGAGCACATTGCACAGGATTGCATCCAGGCGTGTTTTGAATATCTCCAGAGAAGGAGACTAGACAATGCAAGAAAATTGTTCTACCTTTCATAAAAACTATCAGAGCAAAATCAGCCATGGATTATCTAGCTGCAGTCTCACTGGGGTTTGCAGGACCTTCTTCTACTACAGCAGAATTTGAGTCATGTTGTTAGATCATTTTTTGTTAGCTCAGAATCAACAATGGCATCATTCAGTATGTTTGCAGGATTCACAATGGACTTGATTTTTCTCTGAGATTCCAGCAATTTTCAATACACATCTAATGGTTAATTTTAGCACCTATGTTTGAAAGTCTTGAGCTGTGAACAATCAGTGCCTCATGTTTTATCAAAACAGTAATTTGTTGTTCTCAGATAAAACATTTATAGTTTAATCTGTAGAATGAGTCTAAGCTAATTCTTCAAACATTATTTAACTTTCTTAGTACACTTAAGTTATACAGTTTCAAAAAAGACTATATGCAGGACCTATTTTCTCTCTCAGACTTATTCAGAGCAGAATATCAGAATCTTGGCAAACTAATGAACAGCCAAGCTCATCACTGTTCTACATACAAATGAAAAGGGAACAACATAATTTAAACTGTAGGTAAATCACAAAAACATTTAATTACATACCCAAGTGGTCACACATGTTCATACACCTGTAAGCAAATGTACAGCTAAGGTGGCTGCAAAACTACAAATCAACAACTCCTAGAACAAATCATGCTTGTCGTGTTTTCTCTGGCAGAAGAAAAAGACAGTCATTCTGTCTTCTGCAAACCAAAAGAATAAGAGAATCTCTCAAGCATATTAACTAGAGTCACTGGAAACAGCATGCTGCTGCCACTATTTAGTTTTCATGAACATATCTGGCCAATTAGTATCTAAATTTACAAAAAGACTTCTTTCATAAATGTTGAACATTTTATGCTTGTAAAGTTTTTACATACTCCTATGTGCATACTAATGCTCTGTAATTGAGGAAGACTCAGCAATACAACAACTCCATGATAAAATACAACTTTTCTTCATAGCCCAAGATAAAAATCAAGGTTTGGCAGCAACACGCAGTTCCCACAGGATTTTGGAGGGAAGAGTGTAACAACAAGCCACTTTGTTAAAATCCGAAAGGAACTTCACAGCAAGCTGCCCTAGAGATGAACCTAATCCAGAAGCTCTGTCTCCTGATAGATTGTCAGATAAATAAGAATGAGGTGCAACTAAAAAGAAAGCTTGAAGACATTAAAGAGCAAAACTTAGCTGAAAAAAAAAAAAAAAAAAAAAGGGCAGCAGAAGAGGAAGCTTTTTAAACCACTTGTTTGGAATCCAGTATGGGCTGTAGAGATATTTGGAAGCCTCTTATGTTCAGGATCCAGAAAGATTAAATGGCGGGCAGTGTCCGTCCCAGTATGACAGGAATGTCTAGAATTTGACCATTGCCAGACTCATGGGAAAACAATCTGCTTGTAGAGCAGGGAGATAGTTCTGCCCTTTCATCTCAGGCCACTCTGCTCTGACACAGAGGCAGGACTCCAAAGGCTGCTCTAGCAGACAGGGACTACTTGTGCCTCCTGCACGAAGGCTCGGTCATGACTGCATTAAAAAAGAGCAATCAAGAGAGACCATCTTTTAGTTAGTCACTTTATTCAGAATTGACTTCTGCTTTATTTTAGCATTTGGACACAGAGTTATTCTAGAATAAGTGACATCAGAATTTGATCTTAGACGTTGTGCTCATATATACTACCTTGTAAGGAAGGAAACTTCCTCAGGATGGCAATCCTAATGTCAGCCTCAGAGGGAAGGGAAGTCAGTTCCCAGACTGCGACTAACTGCAGTATTTGTGCTTTGATCCTTCCCAAAATGTCTATTTCACCCCTCCATGCTTCTCTATGGATGAAAAAAATAGTTTGAGAACAATTAAAAAACAAGCAAAGAGACTGGAGCATTGTTATTCAGTTTGAGTCTCTGGTTGCTACTCAGATACCATAGGTTTCACAGTACTTACATGGAGACCAGAAATGACTCCTAAAATAGAAATAACAGGTTGTTCTAGAAATAGCAGGTTTTCCATGATATTTTAAGATGAGAATTTGGAAACACTAGGGGTTTTTTTTAAGGTAGGCAGTCTGAAGAACGGGTAATGAATTCAGCTACCTTAAACTTTTTTTAGTAAAACCACAGATTTTTATAACCAGTTTAAGTGCATTTTTAGCTGTATAACATTATCAAGCTGTCTAGAAACTTCACATTTGACTTAAAATATGAATTATCAAAATAGGTGCTTTGGTATGATAATATTTCCTCTTCTCATAGAGATGTTTACCAGATTAAATAACTGGAAATTAATTTAGCCTTACACTCCATGCTGAAGACTGCAAAATTTGGGCTTTTTTAAAGCTGTTAAGAGCCTTCTCTGTCAATGAAAGCTGCAAGATAGGAACAGCCCTTTGCCAATACATTGCCTGGAATTTCAAGTTTGAGTGTCTCAATACACAAATAAGAGCCACTATCAAGAGTTTTACTGGAAGAGAACTTTTTGGTTTTTCATATAAGCTAGAAATCAATGCTGGTTTTCATTATTTTTTAATCAATTTTTTATTTAGAAAATCAGAATGATTAAGAGAAGCAAAATTCTCTCTAAAAAGATGCTGATAGATTTCAAACAACCTTCACATTTGCAGTCAAAAGATTTACAGGATAACTCCAGTTAGAGACCTCAGGAGGTCTCTAGTCCAACCTCCTGCTCCAAGCAGGGTCACCGATGAGATCAGATCAGGTTGCTCAGGACTTTATCCAGTTGGGTCTTGAAAAACTCCAAAGAGGGAGACTGCATGACCTCTCTGGGCAACCTGCTCCAGCCCCCAAACATCTTGGTGACCACCACCTTTTGAGTCTGATGATCCAACCAGTCTTTCTAACCATCAGCCATCTAGACCATTATGTCCCAGCTTCAGTACAAGGATGCTCTGGAAGACCATGTCAAAACCCTTGCTAAAGTAAAGGTAGATTGCATCCACTGCTCTCCCTTCATCCACAGACCTTGTCATTTCATCACAGAAGACTATCAGGTTCGACAAGCATCATCTACCCTTGGTAAAGCCATACTGGCTATTCCTAATCACCTTCTCCCTCATGTGCCCAGAAATAGCTTCAAAGAGAACTTGCCTCATTATTTTCTTAGGGATTGAAAGTGAGGCTGAGCAGCCTGTAGTTCCCTGGATACTCCTTCTTGCCCTTTTTGAAGAGAAATGCAGCATTTGTCTTTTATCAGTCATCAGGGACCTCCTGTGATCTCCATGGCCTTTCAAAGATGACACAGAGCAGCCTCACAGTGACCTCAGCTAGCTCCTTGAGCACCCTCGCATGCATCCCATTGGGTCCCATGAACTAGTATGGGTCAAGATTTTCTCAAGGGTCCTGAGTCTGTCCTCTTTTGCTACTGGTAGTTACCCTCCTCCCTGAACCTTGTCTCCAGACTCAGAGGCCTCAGCCTTATCTGTATCTGCTGTCACTGAATCACCCACCCATCTCAGTGGTGAACCCACACTTTCCTTGTTAATTCCTTTGCTGCTAAAAGAAAGGTTGCTCTACCTCACAATACTCAAAAGACAGGTCTTAAAGCACATTTGAGGTGTAAGAAATCATGTCCTTTCTTCAGTCATGGTTTGCTATAGAGAAGATCTCCAAAGGGAGACAGACCGACAGTGACTCAGCCTGTATCATCCCAGAGCCTAGAGGTCAAATCAGTCTTTCTTATTCTCTCCAGAGATTCAAACTGGATAGGAGGTACTCTTGGCTGATCTTGCAAGTTGAGCAGCTTGTCTATAAAACTATAAAAGATTTCAATTTTGTTCCCATGTGAAGCAGGGAAATTATGAAATCTTGAAATATTTCTCGCCCAAAATGACTCAGCAGATGATATGAGAGCAATTCATATGATTAAAAACAAAACCAGGATGCTTAGAAAAGGGACATGCTGAGATGAAAGGACATTAAAGAGCATCACTCTTCCAGTGGATCCTGCCTCTATAGCTCAGAACTCATTTATATTCAAAAGATACACAGAGTATCTGTAAAGGATAAAAGAAGTGTATGACATTAAAAAGTGGCTTTTAATAGCTCTGATTTTTCAATTCTAAAATAGAGAAAAACAAAGATGCTTGTTTGCTCATCCAGAGTAGCTAAGTGATGTGAATCACTAATAAAAATGGTCATGAAAGGTGAATGAGTAAGAATTTTGCATAGTTACTGTTGCTATGAAAGCCACTTTCTGTATTATCCACATGTTCCACAAATTATTTCACTTTCCTTATCACTCACAAACAGGTAATGAAGTGCTTGGAAAACAATCTCCCCCCCMAAAAGTTTCTGAGACTGTATTTGAAAGGAAGCAGTTTGAATCATGTTTCTCAAAAGCAGTGAATGTTCAATAAGGAAATTATAGATGCATTGAACAGGACAGAGTCAGAATCCACAAATGTGTGTGAATTGCATCTGGACCCACTGGGAGAGAGCTGGCAGCTTCAACTCCCATCTGTCCTTCATTAAAAAGGAGGGAATGCAGCTCAAATTTACAGCTTCTGCTGTACCCAACTCTGCCATTTACCTGCTTACAACTTCTAATATACCTACCTACATGTCATGCTTTGCTAGTATTAGCAACAAACATCAAAGGTGAACAGAAAAACTACAAATTTGTGTGAATAAGAGAAAAACTGGATATTTGGAAGAGAAAAAATCTTATTCAATTCTGCAGAAGAGAAGAAGCAAATATATTCAACCTCCAAGTGATAAGAAGAACCTTTCAAAGACATGTTTGGAAACAAAGTGGAGTATTCTTCGCAGAAAAAYGTCTCCAAATATATACACCAATTATTATCAGAACAAATCCCATCAAAGAAATAAAGTATTTTCAGAGTGCCAAAAATAAAACCTCTAAGAACAGGAAGGAACTTCAGCACTAACAAAGAAATAGCCACAATGACATGATGTCTGCCTTCCAAATAAAGACTTGTGCTTATTTTTGAGGAGACAGCAAGACGAAGCCCGCTAACTCTGTTTTTAATCAGAGACTGCAATAGCAAATGGTCCCATGAGATAAGTCCCATGAGATTCTCAGTTTAGTTTTTAAGTAAATGTATATTTTCAAGTGCAGTGATTTTTTCCTTCTCCAAAAGGAAGACAAAGGGTGACAAAGCTCCATCAGGATAAGAGAACTCTGACATAGGAAGTTGCCACTCTAACTGAAGTTATTCTAGTCACATTATGTATTAATATTGCATAACAAACAATCTTATATTAGCAGATAGTGTGGCACAGCATAAATTTAGTAATAAACATTATAAATATGGATAAATTCACACTTAAATCTGTTTGCTCTAACATGTTTTAAAGCAAATAATAATTTTAATGGAAGTAGCTTGAAATGTATGTAGGCAGAAATAAAGACAATCTATTGCACATGTAATCATGTAAAACGTAACTGATATTTATTTACACTTCCAAATTATTATAAAAGCCATGACTTAAATGGAGTCAATTTGTAGCATGGGTATACAGAAATATAGCACCAGGGCAAGTTATAATTATGTCCACTAAACAGTAACTCATTAGTTCTCATTTAGTTCTCCCTTTTGTAAAAGGAGAAGCTGGTTATTACTTAATCTCTTTAAAAAAGATTTTGTGTTAGGTTTTCCTGTAAAATCTTTCTTTCTGTTAAACTGTTTAGTACATTAATAATAATCCTTGTGACAAGTAATTACTTCCATTAACGGACCATTAGATTCTTTGGAAGATCCATCTTATTTTCACAAGAATACATTTTCAAGTACTAAATTAGAAGTAGTGACTAAACTAGTCACTGCTAAATTTAAAGTGACTACCTAGTGAAACATTGTCTCTTGCATGCAAGATTGGGAGACCACAAGAAATTCTGGCTTTTCGTATTTGACTCTTTGGCATTAGCTAGTAGTGACCTGTTTTAAAAACTTAGTCAACTGATATGTATTAATTTAATATTGCTTACCCCAAAAGCATTATTTCTCTTCCATGCTGATTTTATATCAGTATAATTCTGTTGCTCTGAAAATGTCCATATTCTAGGAAAATAGTAGTATAGAGTACTAGCATTGTCAGGTCACGATAAACTAGTAGAAAATACTTTATTAAAATAGTTTTCTACTGATCTCATTTGTACAAGAGGTTGTAGAGGAAAAGTTATTGTTTCTATTCTTTGCAAGTGGAACATGAGATTTTTTTTTAAAAAATGCACAACTGGAGCAATATGATTAGGGAGCCTTGGCCATTAGCATTTTGATTATTAGCATTTCCCCCGAATTGCTGTTTGAGAATTTTTAAGAGAAGAGGTGGAACATGGAAATAACAGGCAGCATGTTAACAACATGCATGTCTGCATGCTATGTATTATATACACATATACACACACAAATATTCTGAATACACTACTAAGTGTTTGCGGTTGAACCAGCAATACCTTCCACTAGAGATATAGACTGTATCAGTGAAAGATGTCTTCTGAGATAAGTTTATAGTTATATGAAATAAGTTGTCCTAGCAGAAGCCTATATAACAAGATTTGCACTAAGACTTTTATGAAAGTATAAGGACATACTATTTAAAAATTGCTTCATTCTTCCTCCCCCCCCAACACTGTACTATAACAATATTTTCTAGTATAAACTAATGTTCTGCTTCATGATTTCTATTGCCTGATTCCTAGAATCAGGAAAATATGTTTATGTTACCGTCTTCATTTCCAATAATTGATTTACTCCAAAGCAGTGTTGTAGTTTTATTTTAATAGCAAATAGAACAAAATGAAGCCTTTTACATCTACAAAAACAGTATTAGGTAGATAAGCAACATACTCTTAGGGGCATCTAAGCATCTTACACCACAGCTTTCATGGCTAGAAATAGGACCCAGAGAATATTCTTCAAGTATGTATCTTTGTAGGGTAATGTAGCACAACATTATACACTTAAGTCACCTTAATAAACTGCTAAATGTATATCCTGAGGCATCATACCATCAAGAGACCTTCAGCTGGTTCCTACATGCAACATAGTTGTGATGCTGCAGCTGGTCTAAGTGCAGTCCAGCTAAGAGCTAGCTGTAGCCTGGACGTAGCATCAAGCTGATACAGCTTTATGGCTTCTAATTCAGATTACCCCTGCAATACTCCATTGTATAATGCTCCAGCCCACTTTTCAGAGTGCTGAAGACATAAATACTTACTTTTCTCCTTCACTTCAGAAACAAGTGGCCTGAATTTTTAAGTGCCTGAAGCATCTATAAAGCCTAATTTTAGATTTTTATTTTTAAGCATCTTGGGTGCTCTTTCTAGAGTTCTCCAAACAGTTTTATCCAACCCACAATGCAGACTGTTTTTCCTATAGTTGCCTTATTAATCTAGGAGTTCCCACTCAATTTCTTCACACAAGTTCATCACTGAAGGCGCAGGAGCCTTCCTGCCTGCTGAGCCTGCCATATGGAAATTATTTCTCCCCCTCACTGGATCTCTATTTTCTGTTTCATTTCATTTGAGCACACAACTTTTCCCTGTTGCCTCTTCATCTCAGTCCTTCTCTCTCTCACATATTTTTCCCCCGCTTTTAAACACTACAACTGCGCTCATTAAGTTTGGGAAGCATCTGAGATGCAATTTGTCAGAAAGATGAAATGCAAAATAAGTATTTTGTGGGTGGTTCTTTAAAGTAGAAGCAGTGCTGATGAAATTTTAAAATCTCTTGAAATTACCAGGACACTCCTCTCCTTAATACACTTTCCACTTCTAGAGGTCCTAGGCAAGTCTGTGTACACATAAGGTGAGATATAAAATTAAAAAAATATTTTGATGCTGCAGAGTATGAAGATTTCAGAACACAATCTGTTAGACGACTGGCTATAGCTGCTCACAGTAGCTGAGAGCGTACACAAGCTGCTATGATTTCTTCTGCAAAGCATGTGCGTGCAAGGTGAATGGTCACATGTTTTGGGGTCTGTAAAGTAGAATGAGGTTTACAGAAAGCACCTCAGAGATCTGAACGTATATATTCCTACAATGATGTCAATATCCAAAAAACATAGTTTTTTATCATTTTGATTTTACTCTTTCCACAAGTTGATAAAGTAAGACTGGTTACACATTTCTATAGAGATAATTTTAAGCTGTGTGGTTAGCACACATTAAATATTATAAGCAGTGGTTAACAAACCAGGCTGACCCTTGAAGTTAAGTTTTAATAGCCAAAACAATGCTGAAAATTGTATTTTAAAACATAAAACATGCATATTTGTACATGTCTAAACATGGATTCCATACTTCTTTTAGACATCTAGATTTGAACTCAGCTCTTGTATCTATAAAGTGCTATGAAAATCATTATCATTATAATTACTGAAGGAAGTTGATAAGAAAAATGAGAGACTAACACAAAACATAAGTGGTGTTAGTTTACTCAAGCTAYATTAGTCACCACCATAAATGCTATCATTAGCCAGTTTGGTCTGAGGTTAACATAGCAGAATACTAATTTTAAAATGAAAGAAGCAAAGCCAGCTGCAAGCATCAGATTTTCAACACATTTTCTTAATCTATTTATCACCATAATGATTAGCTCATGTTGCTTGATCTTGGACATGGATTGATTTTAGCAGACAAGAACTTGCAAACAAGGTCAAAACAAGGTCAAAACCCTGTGTAATTGTATTAGGTCAGCAACAGGTTTAATATGCTTGTTTAAGCTACTTAACAGCCTAACTGTATGTACACAAACCACATCACTAGAATCTGCTATTTTCTATTTTAGAGTCCCTGCCCAATCCTGGTTTGTCACTACATTCATCCTCAGAAAGTAACAGACTACTTTGTAGTTATCAAAGGAGTCAGTTAAGTCTCAGTCCTGAAAAGATTTAAGGGGAAGCAAGGCATGAAACATTTGCTAGGGTACCTAAGATGGTTTTAGGAAGCTCTTAGATGCTGAAATCTCAGAAGAATATCCAGAAACCCAGTATATTCAGCAAAAAGTACCCAGCACCCCCTAACTAATCCTGGCTACTAGAAATACTTCACACTCAACATCCTYCTCCTCCAGACTGGAAGTCCTTCTAGCCTTCTAAATTATCACTACCTAAAGTCTGATGCAGTCCATTGTCAAAGTTGATTTCTTCCTACATCCTTCCTCCCAGAATTGCTTCCATGCTTTATTCAATAGTTTTTAAGAGAAAAAAAAAATGCTGAGGAAAAGATTTTCTGTAAACAGTGCAAGATAAATAAAGCAGGCTAATTCTTAAGGGTAATTGGACATCACCATTAAGATATGACAACTTAATGCTCACTGTGGACATTAGTACTCTTAGCAACCAAATACAATTAACCAACGGAAAGAAAACACAAATGAACAGGAAGACCTTGCCACTTTAATAACTACATTTGAAATTTTCTGTGAACAAAAACTCACCAATGGTGTAGTATCTCTTCAACTCACTCCTCCGTGGATTGCGCCTTTGTGTATTTGTAGTGTTGTTCTGTTCCTCCTCAGAAGTAGTTGTCTTAGCGGCAAGCAAAGATTTACTGGGCTGAGGTGTCTGAGCTTCAGCTGCCACTGGGTTGCATCCTGGCCCACTAATATCCACTGACTGGGACTTCTTTTTTAATCTAAAGACAATTTAAGGAGGTAAAGTATTACTAGTCTTCATTCTATAGGTAGATCATGCAATTTGTTTTATTTTATATAAAATAAGACCAGCACATTTACTGTATGTCCCAGCAGAATACAGAACAGCAGTGGTAAACTAACCTTGTATTAATCTCCTCTTTCAGCTCCTGCTAAATCAATTACAGTGTGTGCATCTCACCCTCCTGCACTTTCACATGTAGCTACACATGGTAAACTGCCCTCAGATCAGCCTGTTGGGCATTTGAACGATCAGCCCATAATCCATTTCAGAGAAGACAAGACACCAACAAATTAACCTATAATTTAAACTTATTAAGTTACCTGGCTTAAATTTCCACAGATGAAGATGGTACAAGGAAATTATGTTATTTACACAAAGTTGCTGAAAGGCCCCAGAGCTAGGAACTGACTTCTGAACTTCTGATCTTCTGAATTCAGTCATAGCTCTACAACTGCATTTCTCAACTCCACAATAATTTCAACAGGCTGTTTCTCACTAAATTCAAGAGTCCCACTATGAGCTGTTACCCCAGATACCATTTTGTGCACTGCAACTGCAGGTTCTGGAAAAAGGAACAGAAATTCTTTCTTTCTCCTGTAGATTAAATCAGCTTTACTCTGCTTGTTACTGGCATCCAGGTATTAACCACTGTCCTCTGAGCCTGGCCATCCAACCATTTTTTTTAATCCATCTGATTGTCCACATATCCAGACCATAACATCATAATTTGGATACAGTGGGAGACAGCGTCAAAGTCAAGGTAAATGACACCACCGCTCTCTGTCCTTCCCAAATCTAGTCATTTTATCAAGTTCTACAGCAGAGAGAGTTACAAAAACACTTTCAAATTCCACTTAGAGTGATGGTGAGTAGACTCACTATCACAGTATCACCATAGTTCTGGCATCTGCTGTATCTCTAGTAACATAAAATAGAAGTTATTATGCTACTAGAATTATTGAATACAGACAAATGTTCTGTTATGATGAAGCCCACTCTATATATTCACTGGATTTTTTCAAAGCTTTTCTTAAATTGCTATGTATATAGTTGACTACTTGATTTGATCCTGGAAATAAAAGATATTTATGACATTGCAGTGCCATATTGATTTGAGATGAAGGGATCATAATATTTCTGAAATTCTGAAGCAAGTGAAGTAAAATGATTAAGTTTTGTATTGCCAAAGGACAATTTTATTAGGGTAATGATTTTATGCTAACAGCCTCCCTCTGAACTCTATGTTTCCTTATTTTTTAAACATTTTCTCCTTGTATTTTTTGCAGTTAAGTAGCATGGATTCCTGCAGTGAGAATGGAATACTCCAGTTTAAGCAGAGATTATTTTTTTAAAACATTGTAATAATAATAACTGCTGTTAGTAGACTAGAAAATCTTCAAGTTGCAACCAAGCTCTGTAAGGAGTGTTAAAGTATCAAAGTGTATGTAGAATTTAATGAATGACATTCTGAAGGTGAAATTACTCTACTCATATGTGGCACTGCTAGGCCAGGGAAAGGACTAGCAGTCAGAAAGTTAGCAGTTAGAAATGAATGTGGTCATTGAGAACAATTACTTATACTGAGGTCTTCTTCTGCAGGCCTGGCTGCCAGTATTGGAGGCAGCCCTCCTCAGCTCCTGTGTGCCCTCACGGACAGGGCAGGAAGGCAGGGACCTCATCCTGCCTGCGTGTTGGAAAGGCTGTACTAGGCGAGAACAGGTGTTCATCCAGATAAGTGTCTCATCCCGAACAGTGCCATCGATGGAAAGAGCAGGGGCACACGTGCAGTGATACCTGCCCCAGTATCCTCCCAGCTTCCAGCAGACACGGGGTTAGGGACTTCCTGAAACAGATGATGCATCTTTGGTTTTAGTGGCTCTTCGAGTTATTTCCCTTGGTTTGTCCTTAATTACACAGGCAATGTCCTGTGGTGACAGGTTCCAGTTTATCTATGTACTTTGTAGAAGTACCACCTCCTTTTATTATAGGTTACAGCAGCCATAATAGCGCATTTTAATGACAAGTAACAGTGGCATTGTGAGAAACAAAGAACAGTACTCCATATATATTGACTCCCTACTTCAGCTCCTGCTGTTCAAAGAGCCCTGCAGATGTGGGAAGAACAGTTTGTCACTGTGATACAGTCTTTACGCTGAGGATCTGAGTAAATCTTTACTCTGAGGATCTCTGTCAATGGTCCATATATGGCATCAGTAGGGACACCATCAGTAGGGACACCATCCAGAACAGCTTGGTATGAACTGAACGCTTTTAGGAGCATTCATACATAGAGAAATCAAGACAAGACTGAAAAGGACATCACTGTCTGTGATTAAAAATAGCATGAGAAGTAAGGAAAACTGCTAGATATTTTGTTGGTATTCAAAACGATGCTCCAGAAAGTGAGGTCTTGTTTTGAGAATTCTAGATTTAAGCCTGCAGTTAGACAAATGTATTTACCTAAAGTGAAGGCTAGAGTATTTTCCTGACTTTGTTAACACTGAATCGTGTTCCATTATGATGTTAAATTCCACTACGTTATTGAATATGCCATATTTTAGGTAAGAAAAAAAATCTCTAAAATTCCTTGCCGCTTGAAACCTTTGAAGGTTTACAGGATGCCTTTTAGGAGGAAAATCACCAGTTTTCAAGAAATAACACCCTACCTATCTCTGACCCAAGATTCCCACTGAGCTTTCAAAAGGATACAATGTGTCTAGCTTCTGTGATTTGCAAAATGTTGTGCATAACGAAACTACGAAGTGTTTAATACCTTCAGAATTTCAAACCAAGGCAAGTGAGGTCTAAAGATCAATCAGTGTACATATGCCCTGTATTATGCCAATGTATTGCCACTGAGGAAGACAGGCAGCTGGTGAGCTGAAATAATTATACAAATGGAAACATATCTTTATGACATATATTCCAGTTTTATTATGATTACTTTCCAAGCCACCAAGTCTGTTGGAAGGACAGTCCAATTAATAAAGTTGTGAATTACAGTGTAGAGTTAGTCAATAAAATAGCTTACTGCACTGTGGGGAATATCAAGTTGTTGTCACAAATGTAATGTGTTTATTCTTCTGGAATCATATAGCAATAAAGTGATAATATCTGTCATCTGAACAGTAAAAATGCCCTGTGACCTTTTTCAGGTGACTTGTGATTAATTAAAGACTGAGTGCCTGTATCAAATTAATGTGCAAAAAGAAAAAACAAAAACCAAGACCAATCCTTCCAGTGCTACTCTTGTAATGCAGAAAACCTTAAAGGTGAGAGTTCCACATCCATAGGTACTTAAGTACTAAAATTAAAGAACAGAAGCATGAAAGACAAGCAAGTTTGCACACTACTGTCAAAATTACAAATTGTTCTTGAGAGGCCACGGTGATAGCGCTTTTGCTGCCAGGAAAGATGGAAAGATACTGGGTCTGAATTAATCCAGCCTCTGAGATAACGGGATCATCTCAGTAGAACGCAGGTTCAAGTAACGACAGAACTTTAAAGGAATGACTTGACAAAAACAAGCATCTTCCTTCAGGCCACCTGAACTGTATATTCATACAGTCATGGCTGAGAAATAGTTTGGGAAAAAAACAAACAAACAAACAAAAATACAGTAGCCTTTAAACTGCATCTTTATTAGACTTCAGTGTCTTGCAAGGAAAGCCTGAATTCCATGTATGTTTTGAAGCAAAAGCCAAGAGAACTGCTTCGTTGTAAGCCTGACCCCTTTTGCAGCACCTTGCTTTATGACTAGCCATGTGTTGTTTGTTTGCTTGTTTTCGGAATTAAAGATGCACAGTCAGCCTGTAACAAGATTTATTCTCTGAATGAAAGGCATCTGAACAGGAAACACTTCAGGATCATCTTCCTGGTTTCCTGCTTTGTTTCAGGCTGTCTGCTTGTAGAAAAATAAATAAAAGATGGAAGAAATAATGTGGCAAAGCTTATTTTATCTTTTACTCTAGGTACTCCACAGCAGCCTTCAACTAACTTTTGAACAGCAGGCAACACAAGTCTCTTTCAAGATAGCTTGGTCTGCCCCAAAGTGACCCTGCTGCAGTCTGACTGCAAACAGAACACGAGCAAGCATTTCAAAGGCACCATGGCACTAGTATGACTTGGAAATGCATATTTGACAGCAAGGACAGAGTCCTAACAGGATTGAGACTTGAATTAGAATGGGCAAAAATATGTTTGTAACTATCATTAAATCACAGGAGCTCAGGGAAGGAAAAACTAACTATATATATATATATATACATATACACATACATACATACACACACACATACACACATATATATATATATATATAAATCTGCAGCCACTTAACAGGCAAGAATTCCCAAGATGATCATTACTGCTATCTGTTGGCTATTGGTGGCTTCTGTGAAAYGAGGTGATGACCTCATTTGAATTTTAAAGTAGTCAGGCATCTCCACAACAAAAGCTGTAAGTTCAGAAAAAAGACTAACGTGAAATGAGTATGAAGGCCCTCATACTGACAATTAACTGAGACAATCCATCCTGGGTTGAAGGGCACAAAAGGATATATATAGTGGCATTACTCAAATGCCACTGACTGGATCTGAAAATGCAGTATTTGTTTGAAACATGGGTTATTTAGGGGCTTAACAGCACCTCATTTTTAGATAGCCATGTCACAACATACATTTCACACATCTGTTTGAGTAACTCAATTGAACTATGGTTAATATCCCATTAAAGTTCCATTTATATCTCCCTGCATTTTCCTTAGAACAGATGTCATACACCCCACTAATTCCAGCTATGGGAGGCCTTCTATATAGTCATTCTTCTGTGCTTCTAACCAACCAGACAGAGGCAGAAAACTCAAATATGTTTCTCAACATTCTGCCAGGTTACAGATCACAAAAGATTTGCTCATTTAGCTAATCCAGGAGGAACGTGTGTCTCCAAATTCTATGGCATATCTGTAAGTAGACACACTGACTGGTGTGTGCAAGAAAGGGGATATTTTTAAATTTAGGTTTTATTTCTCTTCATCCTCCGCATACAACTGCAAAGTTTTCTACTGATTCTTAGAAACAACCTAACAGATGGCTCCAGCTTTTACTTCAGCCTGAGCAGCTGGTTCCCTGTGTCCCCCAGCAACACCTCGCAGGAACAGGTCACTTTGAAAGGCGTCTTAGTGTTTTCCTCAAAAAGAAAAAAATTCTCTCAGGTATTCAGGCATCAACCACCAAATGCTCTAAGCAGTGAATACATATGGAAAGGCATGAAATCCTGGTGCTAATGAATTTGTTGGGAATTCTGTCATAGACTTCAAGAGCATTAGGATTTCATCTCTGCCATTCAATATGATCTACTCAGTTTCTAATACAATCCATGAGTAGTATGCTGACATTCATTATACTTTTTCATTTTATAAATGCAAACTGATTTTTTGTACAGTAGCATGGAAAAAAAATAAGACATTATCCTCTAAACAGATCTTGAGAGCAGCTAAAACAAGCACGTCTGGCAGTCCAGTCCAAAAACAAACAAACAAAATTAACACATTTAAACCATTTATGGTGGAAGTAAACAAGCATACAAACAATCCCAGGGGCTGGGAATTCATACAAATTGTTCTTTGCACATCTGTAAGTAAAAGTCCCTTACTGCAACAAAGATTTGGAGGAGTCTAATACATTCTTATCTACTGAAYATAAAAAGATGTCCCTACGCCCCTTGTGACTGTTCCGGGAGTTTTAGTACATAGTTAGTAGGAGAAAAAAAATCATTCATTTGAAGAGTAACGCTTATTCTTCAGAGATGTATTTAGTACATGTGGTATTTCTGAATGCCCAGAAGAGCTGGTTATGAATTTGATTTCTTTGTAGGAAGAACTGTGATTTAAAGCAATGCTGACAGCGAGAATTCATCTGAGTCTGGAAAAGAGTAAACTTTTTTCCTCCGTTTTCAACACAGCACTGCTAAGGTCTGACAACTTAACTGCAGGAGAAGGCCTCAAAGACCCTGGCATCTACATGCTGGAAACAGTTTCTTTATTTCTCTTATGTGCACCATATTAGTGCAGTAGAGGAAGAAGAGTCATTGTGGCTAACCCTACAGGACCTACAGAGCTTCATACACCACTGCCACCGGCATCCCTGTGTCTATAGGCAAAGTCACAGTGATTTCGTGGGAGTTGCACACTATCATGATCTCCCCCTACCACATAATACCAAGTATGCTCGTCTGGCAGTACGAAATGCCTGTTAACACACTGCCTCCCTCCCCACCTTCATACAAATCTGCATTTGCACAACATGGCTGGCGTTTTTGGACTCCCATGGCAGTAACGATGTATTGGGCGACAGGCTTGTGGTTTGCTTCAGTTATTCTAGTCAGGCTCTGTTTACTGCATGAGGCTTCTTCTGCATACTTGTAGCAGGAGGCGATGCCCTGGAGATCTGCTGAAAACATTTTTGTTTAATGCTCTTGAATACCACCTGCAGTTCTGGCCATCCCCTCAAAAAAGAAGGTTATAGAATTAGAATGATACAGACAAAAAATACCCCAATACACCCAATAACGACAACGAGATGCTTCCTCATGAGGAGAGACTAAACAGACCTGAAATCCACAGAGAGAAAAGGAGACGACTGCAGGGCAGCAGTACAGAGATTTCTTTTGGTCATGAGTAATGAGAAAGGTGAATAGGAAATGCTTTTCCACTGTTTTCACAGTGGAAAATTTAAGAGGAACCAAATGAAAGCAAGCAGCAGGCTTGAAGTCAACAAAAAGTAGTACTTGTTTGAACTGTATATAATTACATGAGGGAAATAATTGTTGCGGGTWAGAAGTATCACTGGGTACAAAGATGACTTTTACACAAGTCATGGAAAAAGGGTTCATTAAGGGCTATGAATCATGCTGATACCCAAAGTGCTGAGCCAATGATTGCTGGAGGGTGGAGGGGTTTCGCAGAGAAAGAGTCACTAAATACATGCCCTGTCTCTCACATGCTTCTTTCTAAATATCCACTTTTGCATAAGAAGTACTACACAAAACTGAATGCAACATACTTGCAATTCAAATCTGAACTGCTCATTATGAATTGTGGAGGAAAACAGAAACCAAACACTGCAAAGCAGTTAGAAAAGACAATATTGCTAAAGTGAATGTCTGTCAGTAAACAAAAAAAAGAAAGCCCTTCAAAATGTTACTTGACATGGATCATGCAGAAGATTTTTCTGATAATGCAAGGAACACCTGAGATTATTTGATGGCAGAAAACAAGAACAAAAAGACCTTCACATGGGTGGTGTACTGAAAGGATTAGAAATTAATTCACACCGACACATTCCAAAAAGCACTTCAAAGTTGGGAGGTCTATATCAGCAAAGCAACATTCAGGCTAGCTTCAGGAAAGAAAACAATGCCGGCATGAGCACTACATGCCAAAATATAGTGGTATTTCAACACCATATTTTGACACCATATTTTGATTTATTCCCCCCACCCTCCAACGTGTGTGTATTTGAGCCACTGGAGCAAGCATATAACACAATTGTTTGTTCCTTTAGGCACACTATGCAAATATTACTCTGCAAATTAAATACATAACATTTGTTCATGGTTAAAATACCAGAAAGCCAATCAAAACCACTCTCTCCTCACTTCCCAGTCATTCTTATAGGTGTGGTCCATAAGTATATGTATGAACCACATCCATATGGAGGAAAACTTCCACCATACATTATTCTGTAAGTAAAGACAATTCCAAAACAGATGTTTCCATAAGGTGTCAGGAGAAAAGATGAAGAATATCTAAACTGTTGAAAAATTAGTTTTGTGATGTCTGAAATAGGCAACCCAAGGCCTTTTAACAACGGTCTATAAGCAATGCTTGCCCCCAATGTGTTTCATCCCAGAATAAAGACTTAGGAAGATGAACACAAACCTTGTGATTATTCCTGGGAGCATGACAGCACAGCTACAGGTAAACTCTTGGAGGATCATTTACAGAAGACACATAGATTGGTTGCTGCCAGGTTACATCCACTAAACTCCAAGTGAGAGAGTCCAGAATCCCCTTGTGGTTGGAGCGTGGCAAGGCATTCTCACTGCCTGCGAGAGAACGGTTAGTGATTCCACTGTCCAAGGATTCAGATTGCTCTGCACACCACACATGGGGCTGGAGACATGCATGAGGTATGGCAGAAGTGGAGAAGGTAGCGATGATGATGATGGAAAGGAAGATGGCAGCAATAATGATAAACACGTAATAATGTATCTCAGGTAGTTACAGCATGTATAGTTCATTCTTTTTTTCCATGTGTTAGCTTTTATGAGGATTGAGGTAAGAGCTCAAGATTATATGGCTTCCCGATGATGTTTTATAACATTTTACATTTGCTCTACATGGGTGGAAATAATATGCATTGCAATTAGGGTGTGTGTTTTGTCAGGTACGARAATTTCTTGATCTCCAGAATTTCAGGATTCTGTGAAGGTTGGTTGCAATAGTGTATTATTTGCTGACAGTTAGATCGAATCTAGACATGTTTTAGAAGAGATGTCTAAAGTAAATTACTATTTTGGATCTTTCTATTTTATTAATAGCTGCTATACTGTTATTTAAATAACTCCCATGAGTTCCATTTCACAAAAGCTCTTCCAATGCTTTATGCAAATCTGCTTTAGTACAATTTGCATGGATCTCGAAAATTCCAGCTCCGTCATATTCAGCACAGAGAAATTTTGCATAATGGCCTTAAAGTGACTACAAGTTTTATTTAATTCATATTTGCCTCATTAACGCTGTTGCATTATATCTAGTGCTACCTTACTTATTAGAATGTGATTCAAATTATCCAAACTATTTTAAGGTTGTATCACTAAGGAAAGTCTTTACTTCACCTAATTAAAGAAGRTATTTCTGAAATCTCTATTACAGGCTATAACTAGCACTCAGGTTCTGTTTGCCTGAAAATATTGCGTGATTTTCATATTGGTGGGACCAGGTCCTATATTATCATCTTCTCTCTCCCAAACACAGAATTCTCAGAGTTTTCAAAAATATGTGCATCAGTGGTCTGGGAGCTGCATGACATATTTTGAGACATACAGAAGCCCTACACTGAAGCCATATGAACTTGTAGCATTTTTCTGTATAATTATTTTAACTTTATCACAGTATCAATTATTTTCTGTACTAACTGCAAGTAATTTACACATCAACAATCCATTTTATCTGTAGCCTTTTATTTAGACAATTGCATTTACATTTCTTTTTGATTTCAACCCTAGGCTTGACTGTTTTCCAAGTTGTTTACCAGTCAGCAGCAATACCCACAGGCACTTACTGTTCCCGAGATTGCTACAATATATGCAATCATAATATGCATACATTTATATAGACAAATCTGGAAGCAAAAGGGCCTTTTAACTGCTTAAAGAGACAGCAAAGGAGGTTGGAATTACAATGCTCTTACAGCAACTGAGATTTGAGTATTCTAATTCTACCACACCAACAAATAAGCATCACCACAGTAGGCAGCTAAAATCAGAAGAAAATGTTGTGGATATGCTTGTCCTAAAATATAGAAATTGAAATCTGCACATTCTTCTGCATTGTCCAAGAGCTCATGCAACTGGAATTATATACAGGTTTCAAAATGTGCTAGTCTTGTTCTTTTTGTATTTTTGATTCATAAATGAGGTTAGCCAACATCATACTAGATAGGAAAGAAAGGTCTTCAAAGTTCTAGGGATATTTTGTACATAAGCAAGACAAAATGATCCCTGTACCCTCCCAGCAGGAGGCCCTCCTGTTCTACGTATTCAGCTCAGACTAACCCCAAACAACTTTCTCTTTTCTCATCCAGTTAGTGATACAGCAAAGTAGAAATTATCAGCATTTCCTCTAGAGCTCTAAGAATTCTTCGGAGTGGTTGACCATGAGGATGCCAGTCTGTAATAGATTCGCTCTGATGCTGCAACCGTACAGCCACAGATACAGACCCAGAGCCATGGTAAGGTCCCATCAGAAAGAAAAAGGAAATGGAAAAATCTATGAGTTATACCTATTGAGAAAATGGTCTCTCAAGCATATATATTTTCTTGTTTTGTCATCATTAAAAGTAAGCAATGTCACTTGATCAGTTTATTAATAATAGGCTATAATAATTGAATCTTTATATAAGGAGAAACATGTCTCAACAAATAAATCATGAAAGAGTACCTAGTTATTTAAAACAGACAGACAACTCACACAACTATTTTCCTTCTCAGTACTGTGGTAGTAGGAGAAACATTTTTAACAACTTTTGACTTTGCGCCCACAAGAGGGTAAAGATTGGAAAGACGTTTCTTTATGTCTTCATCCTCCAAATACAGCCCCACAAACACTTTCTCATGATACGCTGCCTTCGTCTGAGAAGCCACCATGCTTCAATGAAGCTCTACCACACAGAGCAGCAGGAACTGCAGAAGAGAGAACTGGAGCATGACGATCCCTAAGTGGGAATGAAGTGTTTCAGGTGAACAGATTATTTTCAACCTGAATCTAAGCAAACTTATTCTGGGGGGACAACGAACAAAGGTGCAAAAAAGAAAAAAAAATCCTTCCAGAACATTAAGGGTTTTTTTATATTATGAGAATGCTTGAGATTTCAACATTAATTTCAATATCTCCCAACTACAGGGACAGAAAATGTGAAGAGCGATCATAGTTAAGTTTCCCACCCTTGGTAAGCTCTGGGTCTGTCCTGCTGTAAATAGGAGGCACTGCCGCTACCTAGCCTACATCAAGCAAACATTTTTCTTTGGATGGCTCACGATGGACAAATGCCTACTGGAGGGGGGGGAAGACATTATGGGAGGGAAAGGAAAATACCAGATACCAGGATTAAGAGTCTCACCACAGTTAGTTCTCTTTTTCCTTGTGTAGGTGGGACATAGGGGCAGCACATGATGATACTGAGATTCAAGAAGATAACCTAAACCCATAAATCAAATTCAAGCTGAAGCAAAGACATATCCTCACCAGCAAAAGATGATGATCCCTTCCCTTAAATTTCCATTTAGATTTATGCCTGTAACAAGCAGCAATCTTTTCCTCACTTTTCCACTCATCAAAGTAGGATGATGACACAAAACAGAGGTGGACAGCATTTTTTCTGTGAGAGACTGTAAACACAGCTGCCCCATAGGCTTATTTTTTTTTAATCAATAAGCCCAGGGAGCAGAATTGTTATAAACACTGCCACTAAACCCAGTACCCATCCAGTAGCAACCTATAGGCATCATAGTAAGTTACATTCTTTAAAGAAGAATCCAATCAAAAAGACTATCTCCTGGTTTCTAAAGCACAGCGAGGACTCTTTGCCCCCATCCAGAATAAGGCACAGTGCACCTGAAGCTGGCCTGGCACTGCCACAGCGCAGGTTGGGATTGTCATGTTCAGACTTGGCAGACAGGGCTCAGCTGAACRGAGGAGGCGAGGAGCTAGCATTTGACAATGTGAAAAAAGAGAAGCCAAGGAGTGATTTAAACACAGCTGGAAGTGATCAAAACCAGAGCCCAGAAGACAAATGAGGCTGCAGCATGTTAAATGAGGCAAGTGAGTTTAGAGGTATTTATGCATTCAGCTTCCTAACCAGAGCTCAGCTCTAAGGAACAACTGTTAAACAACAACCTGATCAGAATTTGTAAGAAAACAGGCATACAAGCTAAAACATGGAAGCTGAATTTAGATGCATTCAATAAAGCTGTCAAGAATTTAAAAGCCCTACCATATAAATCAGAGGCTTTTAGTCTAAATACAAAATAAGAATCTGTAAATCACTTCYCCCCCCCCCCCCGGAAGTATTGGCAGGGTTTCAAGATGTATTTAAGTAATCTCACAATGTGTGTGTGGGGGGGGTGGGTTTTTTTTTTCCTGTGGCTAATCTATTATTAAACATAACCATTAGGAAATCAAAATATTATGGCTAAGCCTTGCTAACTGCTATTATGAATGAAAAGGTAAAATATCTCACTCACATGTGAAAAACATGACGAAGAGGAAGAATTTGGAAACATAAATCAACAGAAAAAATGAAAGAGTCCATTTTCTATTCTCTTCATGTATTTCAGTAGCCATATGAATTTATCTATATTCAGTTCAGACCAGTTCTGTGTACATTTATCATCCCAAAAWATTTGGAGCTAAATTATTACCACATAAGGAGCCTATAAAACACTATTAAAACCTTGATATCAAATTCAGCAAAATAGAAAAAGGAAGGGGCAATTAAAGAGCCTCACTTTCCTGTTCGTCTAAATGGGGAGCAGACACTCTTTGAACCTATATTCGCTGAACACAGATGGGAAAGGGCCAGCAGGCACCAAATGCACCTGCCTATTGCAGGAGTTGTATGCACGGCTCTTCTCCAGTTCTGTGCCCATCACCTTCAGGCACAGTGATTGAAAGAGCTCATTTTTTGTGTAGTCAAGTTTTCCACTTTCAGAACRGTTTAGGAAACCAAAGGTTTGGCAACTACGTTTTCCACCAAAGTCAAAATCCAGAAGTTAACCTGTGGAGAATGTAATTCTTACACTTTCCAAACATTTTTGCTCTAAAAATGTATGGTTTTTGTGAATGAAATCCAGATTGAACCTACTCAGTTTGGCTTTAAGATCAATGTTGAGTTAATATTTTTATAGAAATATTTTAGTGCAAGACAAAGGATTCATTTGGAGATACCTAAAATGAGACAGAAAGGAAGTTCCTATCCTGTGTCAGGAATATGAATTACATGCATCTACCTGACCTCCTGTATATCCAGTCATACAGCTTTTCCAAGATAATGCCCACATGATGTATATTTATAACATCACAGTACTTATGAAATATGAGAACAAAATACAGAGTTCTTTGGCTTTCTGTTCCATTTATTCTAATATATAGCATATGCTGCAGAAAAACTGGCTTGAAATTCAGTAATTTGTACATTTACACATCATCTGAGAATACAAATCTTTTTTAAATTTYAATATGGTAGGAACTAGCCATCTGCTCCTATAAAACATATAGGACATGTAATATACAGGTGGAAAAAGGATATTTTATGTATCAGAACTGACCTCTTCATCTACAGCTACTGCATCTCATCTACAGAGTTTTGAAAAACCAAGAAGTTATATAACTTAGTAAAAAGCTGATAGGGCCAACGTCATTCTAAATCTCACTGTGTGAAAATCAATTACAAGATGTGAAAAAAAACCCTCTTCAGGAACTTATCCTGTAATAAGTCTGTGTCTGTGTATTTTACACATACGTATATATGTATATTTTGGAAAATAAGAATGAGTAATAAAACTTTAAAGAATGTGTGGGAGGGAAATGGAAGGAAAGGATGAGGGGAAAAGGAATAGAATAATACCAGATGATTTCAGGATGGTGTTATGATGAAGCAAAAACACAAAACATTTTGATGACTTAGCATTTTGATTCTTTTTATATTAAATAGTAAATATTCTAAAATAAATGACTTAAAATGTGAAGCTTAATTAGAATAAGAAAGCCAAACAGTTCTTGTATACTTTTGTAGGACTGTATACTTTTTTTTAACCTGAAAACAGTCCTGCTTAGACCAGTCTATACTTTTCTAAGGCAAAAATTTCTGACCCAAAAAAAAAAAAAAAAGCCATCTTTGATTGAAGACAGGTTAGGCACGTCCTTTTTTAATATCCCATTTTCTGAACAAGGCACAATGAAAGACACAATGCTGCTGGCTCAGGAGCCATTCAAGAATCTCTATAATCCACAAAAGTAGATTCCTTCTCCCACCCCACATCAAACAATGTCATCTTTTATCCACTCAAACATAAGCCACTTGGAAAACAAGATCTGGTAATTCTCATTTGATTCATTTGCAAGTGGACATTTGGAGTGGACTTTTAGAGAAAGAAAGCAAAAGAACATATTTTCTGTAAAATGTATACAATGGAAGAAGAAGMAGCAAATGTAAAATATGACCAAAGCACATGAAAAGAGAATTTGCTGAATCCAAACCAAATTAAAATGATGATGTTGCATATCCAGGTATTCAGAATGGTTCACACATTTTACATGAAAAAAGTAACTGGATAAAATACAGAAAACTGCCAAGAAAAGAAATTCAGAAGTGATCAGGCCATTGGCTGCATACTTTCATCAGTTCTTACACCWCTTCTATGCACTAAACAATCCTAAATTCTTCTCTGCACACTGTCCTGGCTTCAACAGGGCAGGGAAGGACCAAACAGAGGAAAACCTGACATCTAGAGGGAGCATGAATGGAGTTGAATCTGTTCAAAGCAGTCAGCTGTTTTACAAGGACATTCAAGGAGGCAATTTTGGACTTGGATATCAAAAATTTTCCCGTGTTCCTCTTTGGGCGTCTGTCTTTATATGACACGAACAAGGTCAAATGCATCGCCTCCATCAAGAATTGATCTCTGGCTCCGGTGAAYCACCAAACTACTATAGTAATGGAGAAAACTGGATCTCTCCCAGAACCTTTTAAAAGAAAATTCCAGACTATTTCTGTGAGGTGTTACATCCAGTGGACGAGGCATCTACTGAAGAGGCCCATCACACCAAGCTCTTCATGTACTTTAGCACTGAAATCCAGTTTCTAGATTTAGTTCCGTGAGCAAAGTTCTGAGCAGCTCAGCAGTATGTAGACAAAAAACATTTCTGTCCGTACCCAGAGAAGGAAATTTTTGCAATGGGCACTGCACACAAGAGGTATTGTGGTCAGCTGGGATCTTATAAAAACAGGACTGAGGCTCTTGAGCACAGCTAGCTGGAGAAACATGCACTAGCTGCACTATGCTTTCCTCCAGAAAATAAAAAGCAGACTTCATTTACCAATAATCTTAGCACGACCAAGTCAGATGCCAGATGAGTCTGGAATTTGCTAAACTTTATTTCACAAGAATATATATATTTTTTACAGTAACCATTATTTTTAATATATTTTAGAAGTAGGAAAAAAAAAGAGAAATGTTCACTGCATTTTGTTTGACTGTTTCAGGATTTCCCACCATTCAAATATTAGCAGCAGTGATGGTAATGACTGGGAAACCGCAGCAGTGCCATAACAGAAAACTGTAGTACAGCAAATTGCAACTTCTGTGGGTTTCCTTCACTGTAACTCCAATCTTTTAAATAAAGAAATCTGTACTGCCATTGCAGGTTAAAATACAGCTTCTAGCAGAACTTATTAAAAAAATAATAATAATTGGCTTGAGATCTTTTTAGTCAAGTTCTCTAGTTACAGTGTGTGGGAAAGTACTAACCAAAAGCAGAATTCCCCTGCCATCTGATGATACGTAATATGATCTCTTTCTCTCTCTAATATCCCTTGCATTTTAAAATAGCTGTGTTCACTGTACCCTCCTTCCAAAGATGCCTTCTGGGTAGCAGTTAAATGTATAATTGAGATCTTTAAGACATTAGAAAGGAAATTCAGTGTCTTTTTAAATGGCTGTGGGGAATGAGATAACACAAATCAATTTTACGCCATGGCACATTTCTGCATACTTGCATTCAGAGTGCATCGCATGACCCCTGGCAAGCCTAAGGGGCTGCTTCTTCCACAAATACCGCTTCCAAGGTTTTCAGAGAAGGGATTTTCAGAGCTGTAAGGTGCAGTTCTTAATGGCGCTATGGATGAGTTCATCAGCCTAATTTTAAGATTTTAAACTTTTTAATGCTGGTAGATATTTCATGCTGGATTTATAGACAGCCATTTTGGTCTGAACAATACTTTTCTTTCTCCTCTTCTTTTGTTCACTAGTCATAAGCAGAGTCAGACTGACTGTCCTTTGAGACTAATTCCCCTATCCACAACTTAAGACTTCTTATAAGAAATTGAAAGGAAACACTTTATCCATATATTTACCTTCTTACAATTGATTTTCTACCTTGTTTATCAGCATTTTAGTTCACCACTTGCAGAGAAACTGATTATTCAGCCACTCACTACTGCTTACAAAGCAATCATTGATAAAACTGAGTTTCACTACAGATGATAGGGCTAAAAATTAACAGTCCTGCTTCCAGCTTTTGTCAGAGCACTTCAGAATTGCAAAAAGCAAACAATCCTTCCTTTTATCACTTCCCCCATCAATAAACACTTTAAAAGTTTCATTAAAACAACAACAATATTAGCTCACTACAGCTCTTTTCATCTTCCTGTTTCTGCATCCAAACAAACAACACACAGTTCAGGATTCAAAATTAAGCTCAGCAGACAGTAAACTGTTTTTCATCTGGCTGAACCTTGCCATTTCCCTTGAATTTCATTTCTACATGAAACCATTCAGTAAATACACAGCAAGTCTCCTGCCTCCCATGCTTTGCTGCCTTCTGATTCCTCCTCCTTTCAAGTGAATAGTAGTACTCCAGAGATCACCCCCATCTTAATCTCCTTGTTTCTCTTTAATATTTCTCCATTAATGTTGCTCCGCTTCCACCATGATTACAGGACTTAAAAAATACTCAGGACTGAAGGGCCACATAAGAAAATTCAGATAAGAAAATTCAAGGAATTGAGCATGTCTATGCTATTTTTACATGGATTCTTCTCTATGGGAGAGTCTTTTTCTTAAGAAAAAAAAAAAAGAGAGAGAGAGAGATGGATGGATGGATGGAGAAATAACATAAGTAATCAGATTTGGGAAAGCTTCCAAGAGCAGAAATGTCAGGAGGACTACTGCAGATACAGTGGCCTTTGCATTTCAATCAGGAATATAAATAATGGATATAAAATCTATTTCAATTGGCTGCACACAACACCCTTGAAGAAGAGATCACTGCCCCCCCCCCCCTTTTTTTTTGGCTTAGACCTTTATCCTGGCAGCAGCCTGAAAGCATTGCCCTCAAGAAAGCTCTTCACTCAGGAGGGCAGGGATCTGCCACAAAGATGTGCCCTACAGAGCTGAGACATACATGGTTTGTCATTTCARTTTCTCTCCTTCTTGTTCTAGCACACCCTTCTCCTGTCCCAAAGGTCCATTCTCAGGGTCCCTTGCCTTCTGGATACTCAGGTCCCCTCTTCTCTTCCTTTCCTCCCTCCCCTTCTTATTCCTTTTCATGTGAGGTGAGAAATTACAAGAAATGAATACCCATTTAGTCCCTCTTGAGGTTTAGGACTCCTCTTTTTCCTTTAGAGTAGTTTCCCTGGTTGCACCTGTGATAGTCCTGATTAAAGAACTACCACCTGTATCTGCTCAGTTCCACTAGAGCAACAGGAGGAAAAGAGAGAGAAAGGGTCTTATCTGCACAGCAGGCCAAGAAGGATCCAACTGACAGATTAAATCTTCCTGGAGTCTGAGGTGTTACACATGCAAAAAAAGGTAATGGATTATTTATATGATTGTACACTCTAATTTCTGCAGTATGACTGCCTTATTCAAGCYACCAGAAAAATTAGGATAGAGAGAAACCTGTCTGTGAGGGATAGACTTTCCATTGTCATTTGGAAAACTTTAGTTACACAGGGGAAATCCTATAAAGTGACTGATTGTTAGGCAGCAATAGCATACCAGCAGCACAATTAATAAGGCAAAAAATGTCCTTTCCCTCTCTCCCCCTCACTTCCCAATATCCAAAGGGTTAATCCAAACAAATGTTCCCATAATTTTGGTCTGGGAAATATTGTACTTTATGCTGGACCCATGACCAGTGAAATATCAGTTCCACAAGCCCCTGACCACAGGCAGACCATGGGCTCTCCAAAAGTCTCTTGCCCAAAGAAGTAAGCACAGTCACTCAGCTGCATGCAGCATCTTACATGATCATTACCTATTTGCCTTTTTTTCCCCAGAAAGGGCTTTAAAAAAAAAAGAAAAAGTATCCTCTCTGTTAGTGTAATAATGTGCAAGTGTCTGTRTAAGAGTCTGTGTAAGCCAACTGGAATTTTTTTTTTACCCTTGAACCTGCTTATGAGAAGATGAGAGAGCTCTAAAACCAAGGCATAAAATTAGAAGCACCTTTATGAGTGAGGATGCTTTCACCAATTTTGAAAGCAATAGACTCATTCAGTTCAGAAACTGTGGGTACTTTCAGATACATATACCAAAGAGAAAAGCTTTTTAAAACATATTGCTGTACTCAGTAAAACAAGACCTGCATTAAAAAATAACAGCCACTTTCAAAAATCATTTCTCTGTGGCAACTGCAGAAGAGTCACTCTAATGCAAGCAACCCTCAGCAAAAGTAATCTATTTTCTAGGTTATTTTCTCAGCAACCAGCTTCCCTAACACTGATGTCAGCCATTTCTCAGGTCAGTGCCTGTGTCTCATATTTAGGGTTTATCTCTTATCACTCAAGAATTATTGGTGCCTTCACAACTGCCAAATCAGGAGTGTGTTTAATCACTGCTATGATCTAAAATGCCTAGCACTGTCTGCTTGTTATGAAACTTTATGTTGTAGGAATGGGTATCAATTCAGCTTCTGAAAGAAAAAAATATGAAGGCTGAAAATTGCCTCCTCTCGATGCAACTCTCTTGACCTTCATCTTCCTCCTGAACCACAACTGTCAAAGAGGCCATGTTGTCACTGTCATAGACAACTCCCTTTACCAAAGCTATGAATTTCTTCAAAGAATTAACTCTTTCAGGAAAGGTATAGTTGTGTTTTCTTCCCCCTGGATACTCTGTGGAAGAGGAACATTTTAAGTAATGGCTCTTCCCTGCCTTCTCATCCCTCTCTTCTGTTCTTCTATTCCCTCCTACCAAAATACTCTGGAAAGACAAATGTCTTGGAGCCAGTTGCCTTCCCGCACCACAACTCACCTCACTTTTGCTTAAGTCCAGGACTCATTCAGGACAAGCACGTTAAAAGCACACCTCAAGCTTTTCAGCAAGCCACAACTTATTTTTCACACTTTCATTTTTCACCAGCAGTTGTTCCACATGCTAGCTACTTCCTATGAGGCAGCACGACACATGAAATGGGAGAAGGTGGAGGGCCACAGAACGTAACAGCAGTAGTAAGCATGCAAAACCGCATTTTGAAAGAAAACTTGCAAAAGAGATCAGTGCCTTATATACCCAATGAATCRCATTTTACAGTTTTATAGAACAGTAGGTTTTCAAACTTTTTGGAAATTGGGAACTGCAAGRTGCCTCTTTTTCTAATCACAGGTAGTTTAGAAACATTGAAGGTCAATTCTGAAAGGATGCATACGTCCCTAATTTCCCAGAAGAAAAACAGTTTGAGAAATAAACAACTTCTTGTGTTGACATTACCTATAAATAGCACAGGGAAGCAAAACAATCCTAGGGCTGTTAGTGAGCATCTCTGAAGTTCAGAAAGCAGGTGGCTAAAAGTGACATTTGGAAATGGATAGGCAATTTATTCCCATTTAGCTGGCATTTACAGGAAGAGGAAACACAAAAGTTTGAGCTAATCTGGTTATTTACCCCATAAAATGATGCATCATGGACAGCACCTAAACTCATTAAGTTTATTATCATGTAAGAGTGATCGATCCTTGTGATGTGTCTTATATAGCAAAGCTTGATAGAAAAAAAATAGAGGGAAAACATTTATGTTTCTATTTGCTTCTAAGCTCATGTAATAAAAACAATGTTATAAAAACCACATTGTAACAGTGAAATTCAGTGATGATTTCAATCATTTTGGCCTCTTCCCTACATCTCGAAATAAAGGTTTCAGTTGGAAACAGGCTGACTTGTAATCTAAATTTTCCATCTACAGATGGCATCTGAAGAACATATATTGTATTTTGACAAATTTTTAAAAGGTGGAATATATATTTATGAACAGATATCACTGACGACCTTAGGTTTCACCATTTTTCTTTACTAAAACAGCACTGTTCATTATTAAATTTGCCTTACAAACAAATCAAAACACATTATGCAGCCTGTGGCATTAATATCTATGCTGTTATAACATATTATTTATGCAGTTTTGTTCCTTTCTAATGGTTTCTTTCTTCCTGTCCTGTCTGGGAGATTATACGAACAACCTTTTAACTACTACAGTCCCTGTCTAATGTTCTTCATTTTCACCACAAAACCTGTCAAATCAAATTCCTCCATCTTGCATTTTATGAAGCATGAGTGCATCATTAGAAATATTCCTTGCTTTCTAAAGCAAGTGGTTGCTAGCATCCTTCATTCTATTACACAAAAGCTCCATGCATTTCCTGGCTCCATGCTGGCAACAAATAGTTCACAACTTCTCCCTACTGCCCTACACCCACCAAGTTCCTATGCCTTTCTCTAAACCATGCAGTGAGCCCAACGTGCACAAATCCAGATATTCCAGCTGCAGGTATCTGCATACTAGGAAATTAGATAGTTTTTAAAAATGCTATCAGATAGTATCACAAATAAACAGGTAAGCAAGTAAGAGAAAAAGTGATGCTCTAATATACCCAGGGCATGGGTCCCCCAATTAATTTGTTTTAACAACAGTTTTACATTCAAGCTGTCAGGAAAATTAGTGCGCATGCTGTATCTGCAGTGCTTTGGAAGGCAAAGCTTAAATCAAGTATACCAGCTCAGAAGGTATTTTCTGACTTCACTGGATAAAAAGTGGTTACACAGCAAAATACAATATTTTTTCTCTCATTACTTTACACTGACATGTTCCTTCTGCATTCAGRAAGAGTATTTAGAATCAGACCATGGAAAATGTACAAGTTGTCTTCCTTTTCTAGTCTCTGCAAAATAAATGTTTTTCTTCAGCAGATTTCTCTGCTTTAGAAAGCAATGCAGGTTGAGTGGTAAAATACAGTCATTATTTCAGGCCATGAATTGCACTGTGAAAAGGAGCTCACAGAGAAACAACTGTATTCCTATTTACAGGAACATCCTGATGTTCAAAATCACTGAAAACCCAGAAATATCCATTGAAATTAGAGCTATTTAGTGCTCAGAACCAAAGCTAAGCCATAATTTAATTTTAAATGTGTGCATTAAATGAGCCTAAATTCAAAATGTTAAATCTAGTATTAACTTCCAAACTTTGGGATAAGAGTTTGATTGTTCACAGAGCAAATGACTTTATCGCAACCATACTAGGCAGTTTCTCACACCTCCAAATTACTGTGTGGAGCAGCACGCGAGGCAGGCTTCTGGACTAAGATAGCATGGCTCCTGAAAATTAGAAATAAAATACGCAGAACTCAGGAGGTCTCTGTGCAAAAGCTGCCTGCACTGCACACCTGGGGCATCTGCCAGTGCCATTCATCTTCCATTGCCACAGTGACCACCTAATAAAGCCAGCCAGGATGAAACAGAAGCCACCAGACCACARAAATGAACATTACACAACATCAAGTCAGCTAACCAGGACACTGAACTATTCTGGACAGTGACATTTGTAGCAATTATAAAAAAACAGTCTGCCTTTAACTGAAACCTAATGGCTGATATGACAAACTCATTTTTATCACTGTAACTCCATGACATTAAATAAGGACCCCTTAGCCATAGAGCGTACAGCCTATTTAATTAACACAAATTGAGCTGGGAGTCCAGGACACAGAGACTAATTTCACGTAAGCTGGTTTGTGATACAAGGACATATGGTTCTTGAGATTCCTTTGGAAAACCAGGTCCCTCCTCACTTCCCCGCAAATCATGTATGTAGCAAAGCTGAGTTGTGACAACTCTATTTATTAGTGAATTGCTGCTACTCAGAATCTGCCATAGTCTCTGTACAGCCATTTTCACAAAGCTGCCCTTATATTTCCTGGCCTGTTATTTTCTTCAGTCTTTTCTCTTCCTGCTTTCCCATTCGACTATCTGATCCGCAGCTTCCCAAAACAGCAGCAGCTAATTACAGTGTCCTCTAAAGCCTCATATCATGGAAACCACCCACAGTTTAAAGGTATCTTGGTGCACCCTTTCCAGTCTTGAGCCTGTCTGCTTTATGGATCCAGATGGGAAGACCCCACCATGCGACACAAGCTCTTCCCTTCTTTCTCAGGGCCATATTTCRCTCCCAATGCTCAATCGGTTCACCTCAACTCACTTTTTTGTTAACTAGAACTGGTACCTGCATAAGCAAGAAGTATGGTTACCCATGTCCCCACCTCCAACTTCACAGGACACAGGATTCAGGGACTCGGGAACCTCTGGAGCTTCCACAGCTACCCCTGAAGGAAGGCTGGAGTGGTGTTACGCTAACATGCCCTCCTCAAAGGCCTTCGAGAGACAGCAAGTATCACCCAGTTGCTTTTGCAGTAGATCTGACCTTTCACTCCTTTGAGTGGATGGGGATACCACAGAAGAAGAATCACAATTCAGTGTCCTTCCTTCTAGCTATAGTGGTCCACACACATCTATTATATATGAACAGGTGCTTTCCCTGCATGTTCAGCATCTATGCATTCTCTTGATCATTGCAGGATAACAGATATTCCAGATTAGCAAAGCTTGACTGGCCATGGTTAAAGCCTGAATATACCAAGTAATATACCTTAGCTGATATAACTACCAAATCCTTAGTACAAAGGAATACATTTAAAAAAGTGAATCACTAGTTTTAGTACCAATTTTTCATCTCTTTTCTAAAGATGATTGTAAAAGAATTAGTCCTAATTTAAGAGACTGAGTTAAAGCAATCATCTCCCATCTTAAAACTGTTTAAGAAACCATGACTGGTAACAATAAAGAAAGGTGCTAGGAAAATCCAGAAACTAAGATTTTGATGCAGCAAAAAGGAGAAGCATGCTTGTGAACTCAGTATGGGTTCCTTTGGTGCAACTACTGGATGAGGGCATGTGGACCACTTTCATTCAGTTAGGATACAATCTATTTTGACCTAACATGCATTAAGGTTAAGTTCTTGTACCAGTGTAAAAAGAAATGAGCAATTTTCCTGATGCAGCACAACAGTCACGACAGCAGGCTCTTGGCCTGATGCTGGAACCGCGGTGTGCATTTCTGTAGGCACTCCAAAAGCCAGCTCGGCTGACAGAGTTCATTGGCTACTGCCAACTGCTGCTAGTAAAGGTTGTAGCACACCTTCCCTGCAGCCATGACCTGTTCTGCTCAAGGCTGGCCTCTACAGGCACACCAAAATACTCACTGCAACTTCACTACTCCACTCTACCGGAAAGATATGAGACTTGCATGTAATTGGAAACAAATTAACTGACCCAGTCTCATCAGCAACTGATGAATTTTTTTGTGAGCATCTGCTCTCTCTACTGTTTATGGGAACATTTTTATGTCCTGTCATTGTAATGCTGCATAATCACTAGGAAGAGACCATCACGTGGACAAGGATGAATTCTGCCTGCAGCGGTGGGCTGCATAGAGGGCTCAGACTGATGTTACAATGCTCGTTACATGTGTTTTCTATGTGACAGAATTTAGAAGCATCTTTTGTGAATTCACTTTCCCACAGAAACAGGGTAATCATTAATAGGAAGAGTTCTTAAAGAAAAGTGTGGGCAAGGCTTAGACAAGAGAAAGGCAACAATTTATAGTATATCCATGTGAAGATGTTTTTCTCCTCATTCTGCTGCATCACTACAGCAAAGCCTTCCTCTCAGTGATATATTTTGAAGGCTTGCCTCCTAATTTACTCCATTCCAGATGAACCAGTAACACAAAACAGAGCTGGACCTGGCAGCCTACTAGTGTGGCAGCCAAGCAGAAGCTTAAAATGTCATCTATACTCAGCGGTAGAAGGAGTAGTGGCTTTTCACAGAAACAACTGTGTCTTCTGTTGTGAAAGATTTAAGGAAAGATTTAAGGAAACCTAACATAAGAAAAGAGATGATCTTTGTCTGCAATCTGATCTGGTAATTACACTAGTGTAGGGCTGCCTTATTCTGCTGGTTACAGGTGATCTGACCAGTAAGAATATGCTACTCCCTCTTCCTTTTATATGGGACGATTATACACTGGAGAGTAAAAATTTAAGAAACAGTGTGCTCCTCCCATTATAAAGAAAATAATACTTTTTTTCTTTTCACCCATCTCCCCTAAAACYGATTTCTCTGGATTCTGCCTTCATGAAGTTAGAGCAAGACAAATGCATTATTTTCAAAATTTGTTCCACAAGTTCTAAAGCTGGTGAATCTCATATATGAGAGATGAGTAACTATAAAGATTGTATTCATTTCAGTTTTTCAGTGGAATAGAAAACTGATAAGAATTATACACCTAACTAGGTGTATAGAAACTAGGCTTTAAGAGTTCAGTGACAGTCAAATTATTGAAAAAGCCTAACATTTTTACTTCTAGAAGTTAATAATAAATGCTGTCCATTTTCTTTAGCAATTACCACAGTGTGAGATTCATTTTTGCTACAAACATTATTTCCCTCAATTCTAATGAAAAACACCACARATGCCGTGGTTAAGTGATTAGTCTGGGAGAAAACATCCAGTTTTAGTAAAATGCACAATAATTTTGAATTTGGTGGAAATTGCCCTGTAACTCTTTCTCATCTGTTGAGGGACTCCTCTGAGAACTGTGGACACTGAAAAGGCTAAATAGTGAATAGATACGTACATTTAAACTTTCTTGCATCTAATTTGAAGTAGGCAAGTGGACTGCTTCAAAATACAATCTGACTTTCAGTTTGCAAATAGGGATACAAAGCAACACTCTGTTCAGCCATTTATCACACAAAGGCAATGCATGATGAGGCATATTCTCAGAACATGACAAACTTTTAGTCTTCTGGCTATTTTTCAGAGATACTGGATAGAACAAACAAATGAGAAGCTCAGTCTGATCAGTTGATATTAACTCACTAACCTTTAAACTCTTGAGAGTTAAAGTCAAATAAAAGTAAGCTTTACCTCCTATCAATAAAAACATTCGACAAACAGACTACTACTGCAGCTTTGCCTTTCAAGACTTGGCACCTTTGGCACCTACAACATTTCCCGTTCTATACAACACATCTGAGTTCTTCAGAAGCTATCATACCAGGCTAAAAGTAACTTGAAACATATGGCAACTGTGAGAGAAAAGTAAGTATAATACTTCGGTTTTCTTGCTAGGTCTTTCCTGCGGATCCAGGGCTCAACTGCTGCAATCATCCAGCAGCAATATGCCTCAGTGGAGCCCTATTTAAACTGAAAAAATCTTTTGAGTAATTCCTAAGTTTTCTTCTGCTGGCCTGGTCTTGGATCCTTAGAGATGTGCGAGAATCTTCTGGGATGAGCAAGAGGAGCTGAAGGCACCTCCAGCATAATACATTTCACAAGGAAAAACTCATTAATTGCTGAAACAATATCCCTCCTTCAAAATCCTATTAGAATTCTTGTCACAATTCACGTATTATTGGCAGGGCTTACTTTGAGCAAGGGTCAAATTTAGACCCAAAACTTTAATTAAATTTTGCATGAATAAAAAWGTCTACCTGCATAGACTTCATTGCCAATTGAAGGTGACAAATCATCTCTGCAAAAAGAGGTCAGAATCTTATCACCGTAAAAATAATAACCACGGTTTATGTTTTCAACAGAAAAAAGCTGGTGTCTGTGCTTACTCCTCATCATGATAGATTTTGTATTAAAAAAAATCATACACATTTCAGCACAAATCTTCTAATTCTGTGATGCTAAGTTCGATATTTCCCTTTCTAGTCAGTGTCATACTTTTTAAGAGCAAAAGGGGGAAAGCTGATTTCAAATGGAGCATCACTGGAAAAGAATATTTTGAATGGCACTTTTCCCTGCAAATCAGAAACATAACTTGAAGGTCAAAGTGAGGCACCAACATACGCTGGTAGTATGCTGCATCAGTAAATTACTTTTATTATGTTTAAAGTACTTTGAAGTACTTGGAATATTTCTTAAAAAACATTTAGCAAGGAATTGCCTCTTAATTGCAAGTATTACAGAGTTTCCAGAATGAGTAAGGAAGACTGATTTGGAAAAATTCACTGAAATTTGACTTCCTATAGTGGCAGATGGTAACAAATACTGGGAAAGCAAGTATGAAAAACAGAGAAGACTTAGATTGCTAAGTGTAAGAACCAGACCAATTATTTAAAACATTCAGGGTAAGGCTCTTGTAATTGCAAATAGGAAGCAGCAAGGGTAGTTTTAAACCACATGCTGTATTATCAGCAATGTGCAATGTTTACCACAGCAAGAACACTGCATAGAAAGTTCTCATAAAGAGTAATGAACATATTTAAATGAGAAAAATTAGAAAGCTAAAGATGCATTTCCTATGATTTGTCAAATTAAGCACTGATGCAAGAGAGAGACCCACACCTGCAGTGTGGCACAGGCCTATCCAATTAGTAAGCTCACCTAGGAGGGGAGGTAAAAGCTCATAAAGCTCTCGTTACATATTTCTCTGTACATCATGAGATGGATTGGCAACAAACCTTTAGGCTCACAGAGGTACTTCTTTCAGACAGCTTGTTTTATTGGCTTCTTGGGGATTGCAAAGGCCATACATGATACTTTTGCATACAACATTTGCATACAACACACAGTGTTGTTTTGGAGAAGATCAAAGGATGACTAAGTGCACTGACTTTAAAAACTTGTCGTGATATTTATAACAAGTAAAGCAAATAACAACTGTGGGAAAGTTTTCCTGAAATAACTCAACCATTCAATAAATCTGATGCAGTCAAGCTGCATTCCATTTGACAGTATTTGATATGAGCTGCCAATGGCATGAAAACAAATGTGAAAAAACTCCAAAGTATTGTTTGAAAATGGCAAGAGAAGAGGTCAGGTATTGAACCAGACCTCCTTTATTACTAAATAAAGTAGTTCTGGTTCTAGCACACACCTGAGGATTTCAGCGGTTAAGTGATTTATATTCTTCTAAACTTGCCAATAGTTTCCCCCTTAAAAACAAAGAAGTAATAACATACCTCCTGCCTATCTTTCCCCCCTACACCTAAATCTAACAATTCATCTCAAACCCGAGCTAGATGCTGAGAGTACACTGCTACAGAACACAAATCTTTGACACATCAAGGATATAAAACAGGATGCTCTTGCAACCAGTGAATCCATCTGTCCAAAATGTGCTTCAACACCACTCCTCTATGCAACTTTCCAAAGGCCCTAGAGTAAAACAGCCTGCAGGTGCAGGACAGGAGACAAAAGCAGAGGCAGATCTGCCATCACTTCACATTGCAGGTACTACTGGATAACTCACCCAAGGCTTTTCAAGTTAACAGAGTGGTTCTAGTCCTGAACCCAGACGTATTTTGGATATGCTAACATGCTATAACTTACGAACTTAGTTCTCTGTTGCTTAGCATCAGTGGCCCCTTCTCTATTTAGGTAGGCTAATTACAAGATACTAAATGTATTAAAAAATAAACAAACAAACCTGCAGCGCAGCTGGACATAGCAATATGTTTAAGAACAATGACCTCACTGGAGTTTGTTTCATTAACTGTCGTCAGTGTCTTCAAAACTGAAGAGCAGCCAATGTAAATATATGCCTCACATGCAGTGTTTTAACTCCAAGCACAAGTGGCATCGATCCTTGTGATGGACAGGAAAATGACACTGTGAAGCCACAGTGCTGACCCCAAATGGAGCAGCAGAAACAGCACCACAACATGTGTTCAGTGATAACTGCATTTTAAGACATCGAAGTGATATGTTATGCCCGCAAGAGCATGGAAATAAACTCCAACTTCTTTCTGGCAGTGACAGAAGGGCTAAGAAGTCTGTCTCTGAGATAAGGCAATACAGCTTGAGTGTACATGCTCACAGATGCCCCATTTGCTCTCTTTGAGAGCTTCCCCAGTACAGCCATTACATATTCTCCCTCTCCACCCTTGACAAGTAGCAAATAGAAGTTGCCTACACTTGTCCTGTGCCAGCATATATTGTCTGCTTTGCAGAACGAATACTACATCAGTAAAATTTGTAACTCTTATAACCATCTATATCCTCCTTTACCCTTAACTGAAGGACAGCAGGAATCAAACTGATTAATCACATCCAAAAAAGCTAAACCTAGTAAGAGAGTGGGATAGCTTCTTGAGATTTGTAACATTCTTACTGAGAGTATACTTCTTACCCACATGAGCAGCCAAAATAGTTGCTGAATATACTGAAGCAGGATAGAGAGACCTACCATTCACTTCACTTTGTTCTTATAACAGTGATTGGAAAAAAAAAATAGCATCTCCATGGCATGATACAGAAGAAAGATTCCCTGAATGGAAGTTTTTCCACTTTTGAAATGCATGGAACGAACGTATTTCATTCAGTTGTGCTGCACAGAAGAAAGGATAGGGTCAGAAACTCCTCACATCAACCTCTACTCTGCCAGGAGGTCAGCACTGCCACCCACCCCACCCGTCTGAGCACAGCAAGGTCATTCATASTTTAGATTCTCAGTACTTTCCTAGAGGGCCGCATTTAAGAACGAGCACAATCCAATTTAAGGCATATGCATCTTTGCTACAATATCCAGTTTACATAAACATGTGCTTCAAAGATCAGAGAACGTATAATGCATCTAGAATGCACGCTTATGCACGCTTGGCTTTGCTGAAGTAGAGGATGACAGCATAAATCTACAAACATTTTCAGCCTCTCTTTGAAGAGAATTTTCCTTTCTTGGCTAGCGCAATTTATTCAGTACAGAAGAGTCACTGATTATAAAATCAGGATGACTCATACTTGTGTAGTGGTTTTTAAATTATCAGCAGCTAAGGTCAATGTTAGGAAAAAATGTCAGGAAGGTTTAAATACTATTCTTTGAAGGTGCAGTGAAGTGATAGGTAATGGATAAATTTCTGATAGCAGCTAGTTGAGCATTAAAATCAAAGTGACTTGGCTTTTCCTTTCATCATTTTAACAGCGTACACCGCTTGCTAACAAAGATCTTTCAGATATAAAGCAGCGAGCTTTAGAAAGAAATTTGCACTCTTTCTTAGCTCTCTGTTGCTCAGCATCAGTGGCCCCTTCTCAGAAGTGATATATGCATTTTTTAAATATGTTTGGTATCTTGTAATTAGCCTAGTTAGGCAGAGAGGAGGCCACTGATGCTGAGCAGCAGAAAACTAAGAAACAGTGCAAATTTCTTTCTAAAAGTATAAATATATAAAAGCATTAATAAAGACATACTGTGGCTTGCAGGGCTATGGGATTGCCATAATTATCCGCAAATTACCAGGAGAAGGTTGTTTCTTAGTCTGGTCAGTATAATCAGAGGAGCACAATTTATCTATCAGACACATATACACTAATGTCTATTGTTTCAGTACTTAACTTGATTGGATACCAAGGACAGAAAAAGAAAATGGCATTATAGCATCCACTGACAGCTACTCTTGGTCTCTGCTGGTCTGTACTCAGCACACTCTGAACTATTCACAGAAGATAYGACAGTCAGATAAATAATTATTTTATGCCAGTTAAAAGTGGTCTGCATGCCATAGTTTTTGGACCCTAGTTCTTGGTATGCTTTTTGCATGTTCTTTTTACTCACTGGATGGTCTTGCTGAGGCTTACTCCAAACCTTCACTTCTCATCCCTTATAAAGGGATGCAAAACAAAGCAAATGCATAGCATGTCCTCAGATAATTCTCCCCTCTCCCACACTTCAGAAGAGCTGAGTAAAGACAAACTAATCAAAGGATAATTAGTTACAATTTGCACAATTTTGTCACTATAAGTAAAAGAGCTTTTTTCCTCAAGATTAAAGGGATTGGAAAGCACTATTTAAAACCTTTCTTGACTTTTTTTTCTCAGGGGAATTTTTGCAAAGCTTTCTTATAGTACTTTATGCAAGGATCTGATTATGTATTTTAATTCATTTTCACTGTAATTAGTCTAAAAAGCTAGGTCATATGAATATTAAAGATATTTTAATTTGAGCAAATCTTCTACAGGGATACAATTATATGAGTTGAAATTTGGGGCACTGAACTCAGTATCCCCTTTGGTTTAAATGGGACTAAACAGCCTTGGAGGATGGGCAACTGGAGACTAGATTCTGGCCCACTCCATTGCAAAGCAACTAAGAATGCATGCATTTGCTTAAGTTTAGAAAAGGTGTAAACAACACATGTTCAGCATAGCAATCTATGCCATGCATAAGAATATAGTCAAATCTTCACCTATTAAGCARCAGCAATGGCTTAAGGAGTTGCTCCTCTACTGCTGAGAAGTGGTAATCTGCCACAGAGCTCTCTTAATCTGTGTTTAACTAATTTGTCCTCCTTTTCACTGAAACAGAGCACAAACACTCCTACCTTTTAGCAGAGGGTGCAGCAATATCTTGAATTACTGTAACTGTCTCACAAGAAAAGAATTTTCTAAGATGGAGACTTCCTGRCTCTGTATAATGCCAGCTGTCATTAATATCTAGTCATTAGGTTGTATCCTCCATAAAATGACCTGATCATCCTCTTTAGCTTTCATTTGAATAGTCCTTCCCATGACCAGATTAAAAACTTGCTAGACTGATTAGTCTTCCTAAACACTGAGCCAGAGGCTGAGACCCTCCCACAACACTAATTTTATTTAGGACTGAGAGATATGTTTCAGAATTTTTTTGATTCACTGTAATGGGAATTATGCATAGAAATCATTTTGCTTTGCTCTAAATTCCAGACAGTATACTGAAGAGTTCCATGATAATCAATATACCTAGCTCTTTTTAAAAAATAAATAAGTGTGATGGGTCTTTGCTTGTTGCATACCATGGTCAGGAGTTTTGATTTCCTGTAGGGATCTGAGATTTTCTTTTTCTTCTTCTTCAACCCAGAGTATTTCATTACTAAAGTGAGATGAGTGGTGTCAATATCCTAAAAGTTAAAAAATGTCTGTTATTGTTTTTGGAGTAAGAGATGCCTATATAACTGGAAAGTTTGATAAATCTTTTCCTTTAGGAAGACTGACCTGAAATACAAGTACCATATATTTTTCCCCAATTGTTTTATGATGGCACCACTAGTGCCTAGTGCCTAGTGTGCCACTACTGTGGACTAGTGTATTATACTGTTTACTATTCTTCTTGTTCTGCTTTAATAGAATACACTAATCAAACATTGTTAACACTGTATGACTAATGTGTTAGTTGTTTTGGTATTTTAAAATTTTAATCTTACAAATATGATCAAACACACATGTTCAAAAATGCTGTGAACCTAGGTGACAAGTCTTACTACCCCAAAATTTCTCAACCCAAATATCCTTTTAAATGAAACTGTTTATTTCACAAATCTGCTGACATCTGAAACCAAGAGATTTCAAATCAAGATCATTAATCTTTATCAAACTGCACAATTTTAATAAATGGTCACTAATCTGACAGTACAGTTGGCAACTGTCAAAAGTAAAGGATTTGTATATGCTAAGATGAGCCAAAGTCAGATGATGGCCGACTGAAAAAAAAATGCTAAAAAGATAAAGCCAGAAGAAAACTGAAGGAAGCTTTATCCACCTGTGATAGGAAAGTGAAAATTAAATGCAACCTATTACTGCTAAAAGAAATGGGGCCAAACCTGATGAGCTAACCAAATCTAATCCATCATCTAAAAATGAAAATATAAAACAGGCTAGCAATATTTTGCATTTAACTAATACACCAATCTTTGCATTTATTTTGATATCTACTTGTACCTTATCTTTAGCAGAAGTACAAACATAAAATAGATACTAATACTAAATTAATTGCTACTATCAGTATTTTCCAGAATTGTTCTTCRAGTGCTATCCCAGAGAAGAATATCTCCTTAACATTCAGCCATAAACCGAGCCTCTTTTGTCTTGGACAAACTGGTTAATTTGCTGGAGCATGCCTCATTATAGCCAACCCTTCTCTAATTAGGTCAGGTGTCAGCTCCTCCATCCAAGCTTATTTTAGGTTTCCTATACTTTATCTTTTTTCCCACACAAAGAAATCCAGTAACATGCCTGTTCCTCTGTCACATATGGAGGGGGTACATATCCCATCACAGATGTGGTATAACTAACCCACACATACCTCTTCCTCAATACCTTTTCAATACAATTTTCACCAGATTTTATAAAAATCAGCACTCATTTGCCTTTTAGAGAGCTTTATCATCAGTGAAGGTTTTTATCTACAATACAGGTAAAGCCTTTGCTTGAGCCCATTCCTGTCTGACATCCAAACTGCATGGATACAAGGTCATGCACAGCTGTGGGCTTTGTGCAAGTTTCAAAACAAAACAGGGAGTAGATCTGAGAGTTAGACTCAAGCACACCTGTACATGGGAATAAGCAGAGCCTGGCCAGGACCACGTCCTCTCAGCCAGGTCTGTTCACATATATGCCATGCTGTTCTGTGGTGACAACATATGAGAGACACCTGCTAGACAAGATAGCGAGACTTTTTCCTTGAAAAGTCCAACATGAAGGCATCTAGGCTATGTGGAAATTGTAGACATTTCTCTTGGAAACACTGCATACAGAAAGAGTATAGGGCTGTGTTGCATGCCATTTCCTTGGCCACATCACTACAGATGGCACAGATAACCTAAATGACTAAAGATCATGCAAAACATCTATGGAAAGTCCAGAAGGTGAAGCCAGGTCAGGCACTATCCCCTTTTTGCCTTAATTCAACCTTCATATCTTACTGAATCACAGAATGTTTTCCCTCCTCCCCCATCCTTCTGGAGAGTCAGGCATCTCTTAGTCATAATCCCTGTGGAAAAGAAGTTAAACACAGCCTTTCTTGCACAGAACTGAAAGTTCATAATTTATTTGGTTTGCTGAAACACTTCTTCAATCTTTGCAGAGCCCAGACATTTAGATCAGCTTGCATATTACTCTATCTACAATCAGCAGACTGTCTCACACCAACATGTTACTCAAAATCACAAGTCTATGGTTGCCTATAAGAAGCTTTGAAAGGCACTGCAGGAAAGCAGCACCATGGCAGTACCTGCTGAAGACATGAAGCAGACATGGCTTCACAACCTGAGCCACCTGCTTTAGACTCTGAGTTTTGGGGAGTTTCATACCTCAGCAAGYGCTTGGAATAAGAAAGAATTAATTTCTCATCAAAGTTTTAAATGACATAATAGATTGTACTCTCTCCTAATACATCTGAGAGTTTATCCCTGCCTCCAAACTGTTTCTTCTTCTTAATGTTCTGGGTTGCTTTCACACAGTCACTCATTTTGTAAAGTCAGCCTTGTCCAGAAGAATGAATCTACAACAACAGAATAGGTGTTTAGCTCTTAAATATTGTTTTGTCTGCTGTTTCACCTTTTGCTCAGTCGAGACCAGTTACAGAATCACAGAACAGCTGAGGTTGGAATGGACCTCTGGAGATCATCTAGTCCATCCCCCCTGCTTAATCAGGGTCACCTACAGCACATTGCCCTGGATTGTGTCCATATGGCTTTKGAATATCTCCAAGGATAGAGACTCCACAACCTCTTTGGGAAGCCTGTTCCTGTGCTCAGTTACCCTCACAGTAAAGAATTTTTTCCTCATGTTCAGTCGGAACTCCTGTGTTTCAGTTTGTGCCCATTGCCTCTTGTCCTGTCACTGGGCATCACTGAAAAGAATCTGGCCTCATCCTCCCTACACCCTCCCTTCAGATACTTATACACATAGTAAGATCCCTTCTAAGTCTTCTCTTCTCCAGGCTGAACAGGCCCAGCTCTCTCAGCCTTTCCTCACAGGAGAGAGGCTCCAGTCCCTTCATCATCTTAGTAGCCCTCCACYGGACTCACTCCAATAGCTCCATGTCTCTTGTACCAGGGAGTCCAGCACTGGACACAGTACTCCAGATGCTGCCTCACCAGGKCTGAGCAGAAGGGGAGGATCACCCCCCTCGACCTGCTGGCAACGCTCTTCCTGATGCAACCCAGGATACCATTGGCCTTCTTGGCCACAAGGGCACATTGCTGGCTTGTGGTCAACTGGYTGTCAACCAGCACTCCCAGGGCCTTCTCTGCAGAGCTGCTCTCCAGCAGGTCAGTCCCCAGCTTGTACTGGGGCATGGGGTTATTCCTCCCCAGGGGCACRACTCTGCCCTAACCTTTACTGAACTTCACAAAGTTCCCATCTGCCCAGCTCTCCACCCTGTCAAAGTCCCTCTGAATRGCAGCACAGCCCTCTGGTGTCTCGGCCACTCCTCACACTTTTGGATCATCAGCAAACTTGCTGAGGGTGCACTCTGTCCATTCATCCAGGTCACTGAGGACTAAGTTGAACAAGACTGGACTCAGTATTGACCCCTGGGGAACACCGCTAGCTACAGGCCTCCAACTAGACTTTGCACCACTAATCACAACCCTCTGGGCTCTGCCATTCAGCCACTTCTCAATCCGCCTCACAGTTCACTCATCTAGCTCGCACTTCCTGAGCTTGCCTAGGGAAGACAGTGTTATGGGAGACAGTGCTGAAAGCCTTGCTGAAGTCAGGGTAGACAACATCCACTGCTCTCCCCTCGTCCACCCAGCCAGTCATTCCAGCAGAGAAGCCTATCAGGTTGGTGAAGCATGATTTCCCCTTTGGGGAATCCATGCTGACTACTCCTGATCACCTYCTTRTYCTYCACATGCTTGGAGATGGTGTCCAGGATGAGCTGCTCCACCACCTTTCCAGGGATTGAGGTGAGGCTGGCTGGCCTGTAGTTCCCTGGGTCCTCCTCCTTGCCCTTTTTGAAGACTGGAGTGACATTAGCTTTCTCCCAGCCTGCAGGCACCTCTCCTGATCTCCATGTCCTTTCAAAGATGATGGAGAGTGGCCTAGCAATGACATCAGCCAGCTTCCTGAGCACTCGCAGGTGTATCCCATCAGGGTCCACATAATCAATTTTTAAATGGAGCTTGGGCTTTCTAAAGTTTCCTCAGACTTGTGAAGTCTTATTTAACCACTGTATAACAATGGAAAGAAAACAAAGAAGTAACTTYGAAAAAAAGAAGCAAATGAAGAAGTAAACAAAGAAGCAGTTAATACAGAGCTGGAAGCTTTGTCCTTCATGCATGACTGATATGGGAAGACAGAGTAAGGTGAGGATGATGTAGAGTATAGGAACAGTGTGTGATCTGGGCATCCACATTCTGCACAACACTTACTTTACCTGTGARCCTCATGGCTCAGAGACTTAAAGTTCACAAATTTTCTATACTATTTCTATACAGATTTTCATAAAGAATATCCCCCCAATCAAAAGCACTGAGTGACTATTTTATGTTTAAGCCTCACTGTGACCCATAAAATAAGGATTCTTGCATTTCCTTTGAGAGAGTTGATTGAATGGGTTTATAGTTTTTCATGTTGGATGCACAGTTTTGGGATTAGTATAAAATCCTGTCTCTGTCATACAGAGGCATGTACGATTGTCCTTTTACACAGTTAAGGCATGCAGATACAACACAGCAGATTTTTTCCAATATTTTTCTTTATTTATTCTTTCCATCCCCAATACTTCACTCTCAAATCTGAGGGCACTTTGCATGTCTACACTTACACTTGCAACAATCATTTTCTTACTATTAGGGAAAATAAAAAAAGAAGATACAACTTTATATGATTCTAGATTCCCTTCTTTTTATAGTTAAATTAGCACACACACAAAAAACCCCTTATTTATTTCAAAACTAAAATAAGGAAAAACACGGAAGACAGTCATGGAAATTTTCATAGCCAAGCATCACAAAACAACTCCAAATGTAAAGGTTTACATGAGATGAATGAGAACAGAAAATTAAAGGCGCTTGTGCTGCAACACCATTTTACTCTGGTGATTTGAGTGGATATAAACAAATGCAAAACAAAACCATTTCAGATATTTGGACTAAGAGAAATTTTACAGGAAGGGAATTACATAAATTATGACACACAAACTGTCTTTAAAGTGGCAAGGAAAAAATTCATAAAATCTAAGTGTCTCTATCAGGGGTCTGATCCAAAATCTGTTGACGACAGTTGATATAAATGGTTAGACACAGAGAGCCAGTTGGGCTACATCCTATCTGACACACCAAGGTAAATGCCCACACTGAAAAATAAAGGGGTAAGATTCACCGCGCTTTTCTCTCGGCCCTTCTCTCCAGGTGTGCAGGAAAARTTTTGGACAGATCTGTTTTAGAAATAAATCTATTTTTTTTATTTTTTTTTTCTATTTTCACTCCTACTTTCTTCTGTAATTCTGAAAAAGCTTTAATTTCAAAAAGAAACATTTTAAAGCAGAGGAGATACTGGTTTAGAATAGCAATATTTTCAGTGCCGTGACAGAAGAGCAAGAATATTGCTATAAACACCAGCATTCAGAAGCAAAAGATGTTCTTCATTTTAATACACTTTTCAGTACCATCAATTTTCCTTCTCTCCACATGAAATCAGAGGCTAACGGGCATTAGCAGCTTCAGAAAGAGCAATTACTTCAACTCCCACAATATTTGAAACATTGTGACTGGAAAGCACTGTTAATTTCAAACAGAGTACGTTACACCTGCTTCACTGCTACTCTCTCTGTGGGATATAATTTTCTAAGAAAACACTTCAAAATGTTTAGGTAACAAGATGCAGAACAAAGTAACTTTCAGCATTATGAAACCACGTGAATAATTATCTATCCTGATGTAAAAGATATTACAGCTAACTGCTGTAAACCTCTTTAAAATGATCTCAAAACAATTTAAAAGATCTATGCCTATACTCGATTCCAAAATAAACATAAAGCAGCTACACATAAAAGCTCTTGGATACTCCACATATGCCCATGGTTTTCTGAATACCAAAAGTTCTAATTTTTAGGCAAGTTTCATAACAGCACAGTTATACACCTTGCTGCCATAAATTACACAAACTCTGCGACATATGGCACACACATTTCTGCGAGAGAGAAGGGCAGGTGAGATTTAGACTGTCCACTTGCAACGTGTTTAAATACATTTTCAAGAGAATGTCATTTTCAAGAGAACTAGTATTTCTAAACATTGACATCAAACAGCACTGTAGCTGGCAGATTGTTATTATACACATCAACAGCATGTAAACAGGTATTTGTTATGACATTTTTATTTTTGATCAAGCCTTTGCAGCTGAGCAGACAAAACCCCAACAGCATTTATAATGGCTACAAAAGTTCCAGTCTTATTCTCCAGGAAGTCATTGTAAATCATGGCATTGAAGACAGACAGCTGCAATCCTCTGTGTTTCTAACTACAATCAATGCAGGGCTTCATTAATATTGTATGGACCTTTCTAATTGTCATGCAGAGACTTTGAAAGAGGTACGCGGACACAGCCCAGCTAAGCACACCTCTGAAAAATGAGAAAGCATGCAAATACAGCTTAAGTTGTTTTCCTTTCCTTTTTCTTTTTTTTTCTTTTTCTTTTTTTTAATATTATTTCACCTGCAGTTTATGCACCCAGCATAACCATGACAGTATCAGAACTGCCACACTGGCCAGACCGACTCTCCCTGCTCCCAACAGTACCAAACCCAGGAACTTACAGAGCACAAAAACAGGGCAAACATATTATCCTTCTGTTTTTATCCTTCTGTCAGCTTCTGGCAGTCGGTAGCTTAGAAACTTCCTGAACAGGGAGTTTTATCTGGTCTGTTGTGTTTAATCCCTTTTTCAACCCAGTTATGCTTTTGGCCTCTATGCTAACCTGTGTCAATGAAATCCCCAGTTTAATTTGGTGCAGGCAAAAATACCTTCCTCAAAGCTATTRGCAGCTAAATTTAATGGAGAATAACATTATGTGCTTCCATTTTCCACATCATTCAGGTTTTTATGTACCTCTATGTTTTATCTTTTCAGCTGTTTCCCCCCCAGACTGAAGAGGCCCTGCTCACTCCCTCCTTGTATGGAGGCCACCCCATAGCACTGAGCAGCTTTGTCTCCCTTCTCTGCATGTTTCCGGTAAACACCGAATAACCAAACAGAACTCTAACCCCAATATATGCCAGWATTGTGCTATGTACAGCAACCATCCATCTCCAATGGTAACCACTTGTCAGAGCAAACATGAAAAAATGCTTGGAGGTTTTCCAGAACAGCACAGGCAGATCAAGCTGGCACTGCACCAACTTCTCAGGTTTGTGCCTTTGCTGAATTGTTAATGTATATGAAATAGCCAAGACAACAAGTCAAAGTAATTTCACCTTACTTTCTTTAATATTTCTATATGCAGTTTATCTGGGGAAGGGTAGCTTTAGGATACTTCTTATTCAAAGCAAGCATGATGACTCATAGAAATATAAATGAATTAAGTACTTTGAACATTAATTTACCTTTGGAAAGCATAATGTGAAATAAAAATTTTAACTTTGAGTTACATGGTGAAAATCACTATTAAGAGACTTTGAGTTCCAGCACTGGTAAAAATTATATTAAAGACACTTTGAGTTGCAGCATCAGTAATAATTATACATTTTTGAGTTTTCTGCAGTGTTCAGGCAGAAGCATACAGGGGATCTGTCTGCTAATTGACAAACTACTACAACTGAACTTACAGTATAAGAGTACCCAAAGCCTTATATTTTCTGCTTGAAAGAGCCATCTCTATCACCATGGAACACATGATTTGCCCTTTCCAGGATACTACAGTCCTTTTTCTTCAGCTACTTCACAAATGGGCATACAAAATGTTCATTTTCTAAGTATWGGTAAATTAATAGATAGCTGTCTCATTTACTGTTCCTTTCTTCCAGTATGCCTGGGGATTTTACAAGGGGAATAACAATCCCCAGATAGATACATGACATAACATCAACACATGTCAACTATGAACTAAACAAAATCTCTAGTGAACTTCTGGACTTGAAGGAATAGTTCCATCACCACCTTTCCATTCTAATATCACAAAGAAAAATACATCAGTCTTGTTTTGAAGTTTAGCTTAACACATAGCCTGTCACTATGTCTAAGCAGGCGGGCCAAGGAGAACTTCCAAGCTCCAGGGAACTGCTCTCTGGTTAGGGACCCAGCCATATAGCAATGCTGTCAACCAGACSTTGGTTATTTGAGAAGGAGGCCAAGCCATGTGGGTGAGAAGGAACAGTGGTACATCTTACCAGGTCCCTATTTGGGACAATGAGGTGCTCAGGAGTGGCATACAGCCACCACTCAATCTAGGAGCAGTCATCAGTCATAGTAYCAAGTTTGCCAATAAAAGCAAAAAACTGTGATGCAGAGCCCAATGAACTCTGCAGGTTCACCTCTCAGAGTGTCACATTCCTCTACCCATGGACCCATGGTCTAGACGTGAGCTGTCAAACTTCGTTTTCAGACAAAGCGAGCACTTCTGGACAAGAGCGAACTAAACAGTTCTGTTCACATGTAGTAAGGAAACATAGTCCCATATTCCAGTAGTACAAGAAAAACGAGCTTTATCCCTAGAATGGGCTCAATTTTATTGCATAGACTTTGTCTCCCATCCAGGATTCTCTGGGGTCAGTCTATGCTCTTGGCCATTCGAGATATGCTAGTTCCTCAGATCTTGAAAAAGAGATGCAATGTGATATGAAGTGCCAGAGTCAGCCTTTAAAAGAGTATCTGTAAGTTTCGGTGAAAAGTGTGATGCTAAGAACATGCCTTGCATGCAAAAAGGTCCTCTCTTCCTTCAAAACTATCCATCTTCAAGTAAAGGAACCTCAGACTTTGGCCACTAGACAAAAGGATATTATACCATTTAGACCAAGCTCCTGCTCTGTTTCACCAAAATTTTCTATGCTTTTAGGCTTGATACTACTTAATTCAAATATTTCAGTCCAAGACACTAAAAGGAAAAATGAAAAGGTACATAGCCAACAGGGAAGAGCAAGACATTACCAGCACCTGGGCTAGCAGGGAACTAATTAGGTAAAACATGCCCAGATAATCCCAGCAAGGGAACCACTAGATCTCTAGGTTAAAGATCTAAAAGACATAAGATATGAAGAGTTTGGAAGTGTCACTTTAACAGCATAAATACAATCTAAAGAAATGAAATTTGGATCAACACCTCAGCAACAGAAAATCTTTCTGTGTATACTTTTTTGAACTCTTACTTTCAACATCAAATTGCAGTCACATAGAAAATTTCATTCTTTTATTAGAAATTCATTCTATTAATATTAAGGGGCACGGTAGCTTCAGATTCATTTGCATTTCAGTCAGGAGGGAAGAAGAAATATAGAACTATACTGTGGTTTAATCCCCATCCTTTTATCACAGGTACTTCTATGCAAAAAACATAAACGACCAAAACAAAAACAACAGAGCACTAAGAAATATATTATGACCACAAATAACAACCCAGCCCTTTCTAAAAGGTAGGAGTTCTGAAGAGTTCACAAAAATCTATCAGGGACTTGTTATTGCAGTCGAGTTTGCATGAATCACTCTTAGCTGCTAAGGAAAATACAACAGTGCAAAGCTCCAATATATGTCAAGAAGACCTTGGAAGCAGAGAGACCTTCAGTTTTGCATCTTTACTAACCTACTAATGTACCCCTCCATAGTGTCCTTGAGACCTAATTCTTTCACCTTCTCAATGCCTAACTTTTCTGGTGGTCTCTGGGATCTGCTCCAAACATCCCAAGGAAAATGAGAAAAGAGGACCCCTTCAGGCTGCTACCACCAAAAGCTATAAGAACCATAATATCTCTGTCTAAATCACTCCTAGTCTGCCAAAGTATATCCAGGCAGCATAGCTAGTATGACTATACTGCATTATCTGGATCCTYATGCAATACATACCATGAAAGAATTTACTCGCACTAGGAGGGCACACACCTCTTGACTTCGTAACACATCGTGCCAGATCAGGCATGCCAGCAGCTTGCATCTGCTGGGAAAGARGCAATTTCGGTGTGTGAAGCTTCATCTGCACTCTTCTGCATACGGTAGAGTCCTCAGGAGAAGCGGGATATGACCAACAGTCCCCAGTAAAGAGGAACTGCTGGGATATTTTCAGCAACAGCTACTGCTGTCAGGAATCCTCTGACAGCATGAAAACAAAGAGCTTCAGGACTGACAAGTTCACATGCTGAAGGAGGCCTAAAGCAGGCTGAAGACGGCAAGCCCTGCTAGACAGTGGCTGCATCTCTTGCAGGGGTCAGTTTGCTACTGCAGCCTGGGAAGTCAGCCAGCTGCCTAGTCCTGCTGACTAGGCACATGGCTTGGGGCACATGGCTTGGGGCTGTGGGTTTGCCTTCTCCACCTCAGCTGCAGCTCCTGCTTACCCTTCCCATCTTGAGCATAAGTTACAAATTGTCAGGTGGTATCACAGGAAGGTGAGTGCAGAAAGGCACTTATGGTCAGAAGCTTTTGCACAGGACAGCAGGGCCTGAAACACACATTGCTCAGTGAAATTTGAGTCAGGACTGGTGGTAGAAGGACCTCAGTGGCCACCTTGTCGCTGGGTACCTTTTCAAGGGTTCTTGATACAGCTGTGTCATAGACTCTTTTGACAAATTTCCAAGAGGCATTAAAAAGACTTGTACTGTAAAAGTGGGCCAAACATTCACRTAGCAAAACAAGAAACAGATATTCCCTGCAACACATTTTCATATCATTTGCACATTCTTATGTGACAATGTGGAGACAAAGCTTTTCTGCACTTATTTCATTGAGAATTGTGCCATTGGATTTAGTGGGAATAAGTTCCAAGTAATAATCCCTAAATAAATTTTTAACAACATCTAAACCTGTTGATTAAAGTTGTTAGGGGATTATAAATGGGCTTAAGAAGCCACTTAGGAAACCAATGCTTAATTTCTGTATAGAAATAGGTTCCAATAAATAAACATACACACCCTTTGGCTTTGGCAATCATGGAGAGATGTGGGTCAGAGCTGTAATTAAAGCAATTTTCTTTCCTTCACCTCAACATCATAAAAAAGAATGCTGTGGGAGAAAGGTTAATATATTCCTGTGGCAAATATATGTTGGAGATCCCTTAATTCCCCTGTCATTGCTCAAAAGCTTATGTTTTCCACTGCCCATACACAAATTCTGTACTCTAGGAATCCGGTTTTCTTGAGATAGGTGGGTTTTGGTATTATGCCATGAAGGTATATTTTCCATAAAGGACACTAGTGTATAGCTTAATCTGTGCTTTTGTTTAGATATTGGGAAAAGGAGGAAGAGGTAGTCACAACACCTGCATACTAACCTGACTTTACCAGATCATGGGTTATTTAATTTCTCTGTTGATGAAAAGGGAGCCAAGGGAAATTTGACAGCTCAGTTTGGTCCCAAAAATGCACAATGTGAATGAATGAAACTCTCTGTGCCAAGCATTGTGCAGGATTCATGCGCAGAACTCATGCAAGCTGTTTTGTGCATAGGGGATTAGGTTGCTTTTGTTAGAAACGTTCATAAAGCAGACAGCAAACAGCAAACAGCAACAAAATTAAAATTAGGAGATGTTAGAAGATGAAACACCTGTATCTGAAGAAATAGCTTACGATAATCTTTGTTGTTTCCTTACTCAATTCTCAAAGTAATTGCTTCCATAGATTTTTCTTTTCCAAAAAGTAACATTGAGTTAAAATTTTGCTTTTGGCTGAAKAGAAAGGCAGACTGAAAGAAGGGAGCCATAAAGAAACAAAGCAAGAACTCCTTTACTAAAATTAACAGTCTAAAGCTAATGTGCATACCTAATAGCATACCTATATACCTAATGCCTCCACTGATTGTATGAGTCATATGGAGAAAAAAAAAAGAAAAAAGGAGTGCAGGACAAGGGATGCACTTTTTTACTTTGATGCCTCACTAGGAAGTAATATGATTTTGTGGAAATAAATCCTGACCTTGATGTTACACAGCAGTTTTCAAAACAGAATAATTTCTTCTAAATGCTCAGTTAAGCATCCAGAGCAGACACCCATTTTGTCCACCCCAATGACTAAAGCATTATTTAGGTGCCTACAAGGGGTATTGGGAAACCATTTCTGAACACTAAAGAAATAGGAAACAAAGCAACAACACGACATTAGTAACTGAGAAATTTATCATAATTCATTGTCCTTGTTTTTCTTCTTATAAAACTGGAAGTATAAGATACATTACAGTCCCTGTCTCATTAAAACAAGTATTTTATATCAAGTCAAATCAACTGCATGGGATTGCTGTTTGTCCAAAATGACCACATGTTCTCATTGCTTGACTTGAAGATCGCCTCTGATGCACTGGCCTGAAAAGTTGTATTTCCCTTGGATATAGTGCCAGGTTTTAGTGAGGTATTTATTAATACTTGAGGTGAGTTAAGCAATGGACCATGAAACATAGCAGAGTATTTACTACCAGTGCGCCAAAGTCACAAAAAAGTTTCTAAAGCTGGAACTACATGGATCATAGAAACAAACAGGAGCACCGTATAGGATAAAGTGGTTTAGTTTCTTTTTTTTTCATTCTGAAAATTAAACTTGTTAAATGCCTTCAATACAAAGAAGGGTTAAAGCCCTAGTGTTGAGTCTAGTTGCAAATAATGATACCAGAAATGTTTTCTTGTTTTATTTTTAAAATCTCCTACATCCCTTCCAAAAGCTTTGCTTCAAAGCATGGTTTTCTTAATGGAACCTGCAGTAAAGCAGCATTTGTACTTGGTTTCTTAAGACACATTAAAAGCTGGGTTTTTTAGTCTCATTTACGACTTGAAGAAAGGATTGTAAATGGTGCTAATTTACATCTCCTCTAAGTTACTTAAAGACTTCAGRTATGTCCAAAGAACTTCACAAAGATCTGAAAACCCATTTGAAAAAGAATGTAAAAATATCAGGAGATATAAAAACTGGTATGACACGTACACATAGTACCTAAATAGGACAGAGATTCTTCTGGAAAGGGTGCCCTTATAGATTCTCTTGGTTTAAAATGATGCATTTTGCAGAAAGGAGAAAAGCACTACAGACTGCCTATGGCACAACGCAAGGGTTCAGAGGAAGGGATGGGAAACAGTGGTAGCTCAGAAAAAGGAGAAACATGTTTGCTTCACTAACATTCTGCTTTTCGTTCAGGCCAAGAAGAGCAAGCAAATCTTGGATAGTTGTTAAGATCAAGAGCTCTTCAGAGAACAGACTGTTGTAGGACTACAACTTTTCTCCATGTGGGTYTGAATGCTTGAAATACAAGTCCTATCCACTTTCTGAGGTTCATTACAGATACTGCCATTTCACAGGAAGAGTCATCCTCTGCAAGTCACAAGCCAAACAACCTGATTTTACTTCCTGGATATTCATTTTTCATTAAACTTTCAGAGTCTTTTAGCAGTCCAGTTACCTTCCCACACACATACAAGCTAGGAGTATGCTAACGTATGCTAAGGTAGGAGTATGCTTCAACTGCAGAAAAAAGTTATTTGCCTTCTAGTTCAATATACAGAACTGTTTCAGTAAACATATCAGCACTATAAGAAAGTAGGAAACACAACATTTTTTGCACAAGAACAAATATGTTCAATAAATTGTAACCTATGGAAATACAATTTCTTATCAGCAGGTCTACAATTATTAAACATTCCTTGGTTATATATATGTTACATATCCACTGTTACAAAAAAAGGTGCAGACATTTCTTTCCAACTGCAGATAGACTTTTTGGTCCCACCTCTTTGTCCACCTTCCCAGCATTTATGGCAGCTTGTAGACAGTCCAGTAACCTTCAAAGGCAAAAAAAAAAAAAGACAAAAAGCAGCTGGAACAACCTAGGCCAGTCTCTTTTCTATGGCATCATCATTTGCTCCTTGCTACTACAAAAGCCACTCAGCAGAGCTGGAGCAATGTGGCTACGGTGAATACCCATTACCCACCAAAAGCTAGGAATTTGCTGGCTGGGGACAGAAGCAGGGGTGGAGGTTTGCTCAGTTGGTGACTCCCGGGCAGTTCAGAGCCCGGCTACCTCAGCAGCACCCAGGGAGAAAATCACCACTCCTGCCCAGGGAAGCTATTAATTTTACGTACTGCTTCACTGGATGAAAATTTAGAAACAGTGTGGCCTCTAGTTATTTACCAGAACAAGGTCTACATGTGCATTCCGGTTGGTGTTCAATAAACTAGCAAGAAGCAAATGTTATTGCAATCATGTTATTGAATGCTATTGAATTCAGTTCCTGAATTCCCGGTTCTACCTCCTCTCTGTTCTCCCTGGACATGAGTAAATGCACACCTATATGCACATTTGTCATTCCAAAACTGCAGGGCAGCAGGGGGAGCAAAGCCAGTATATCTGCAAGAAGGAGGAAGGTAGTTTCTACTGTATTACCTGTTTTTGACACACAGCTACATGTGGCTTTCAAAGCATTCTGTAAAGGCTTTTCTTTAAGATATACAGAAAGGTAAGCTATGGTGACAATTAAGACAAAAATATTCTATTAGCTTATAGCACACTTTTGCTAAAAAGTGCATGTATATTGATAAATATTGAAGAAAGGTGTGAGTTTGGTGCTGACTTTCCAGTCTAAAAGGTGCTGGACACATATGCACAGCAGTCTAGGGCTGCCATCTGCTGGCTGTCCCATTGCTCGGCCTCCTTCCCAGAAAAGTGAGAGATTTTTACCAAGTCAGTGCACATTTTTTGTAGCTCTGGAGACAGAGGCTGCCGCAGCAGAGCTTGGTGCATGCCCCGGGGCAGCCCAGGCCCCGGAGTGCATGGCAATCTGGGGGCCAGCASCTGCGCCAGCCCCTTCGGATCCTTTTTGGCCATGTTATCTGAAGGCAAACTCTCTGGAAGAGGAAACAGTGAATAATATTCTTCAAGCCAGCTATGGGCAATTACCTAATAGCCATTCTGCCAGCATTATGGCCTTATTAGTGCCAGGAAAAAAAAAAAAGGCAGATGCCTTGAACCTGCCATATTCAAGCATGCTGAAACCAAAACAAATCCAAAGCAGCATTCACAAGCTTGTCATCTAMCTGTCTTATATTCCATTAAAAATAGGAGACATGGTAGCACAGAAAAACATGCAAAATTTCAGGCAACCCTTGCAGATGCTTTTTATTTTGGACAGCATAGGAGGTGAGGCAGGGCTAGCCTTTATCCATCATAATTCGTTCATAAAATTTAGCCTCTGGTAAGCTAGTGTTAAGCAACTGAGGATGCAGTAGCAACATTGCACACAGCATCAACTGAAGAAAACTGGAGACCCATTATGTGAGTTCAGCTCTGCACACCACTGCCATAAATCCATACTAAGTTTTCTTTAACAGTACATGTTAGACTTCATGTGTAGTTGGGTTTACTGATGAAAGCTAAAATAAATTTTAAGTTTTGCACATAAGGCTTCACGTTTTTGTTTGGTTGATTTTTTTTTTAACACTAAGCCAGATTGTTGGAGTTTGTTTGTAACTTGTTATGAGACATTCCCAAAGACAGATTTTTTTCTTTCTTTTAAATACAATGAACAAATACAGAAGATAATAGTTTTCATGTATCACCTTGCACTTTTAAAGTAACACTGAGAAAGAAAGTACTACAACATCATTAAGGCAGTTGACAAGCTCTAAGCAACTGAAGTTTCATGTACCATGTGGTGCTCTCTCCAGTGTGCAAAGAACTTTTGCAGCTACAGAATTTTGCCTGGAAAAACAAACTGCAAATGCCAATGCATTTTATCCCCCCAAAATGTCACCAAGCACTTACAGCCTCCTCATGTGCATATTCCTGAAAGGAAATTAAATCCCCAAGAGGGATCAAGAAACATCCACTCACATATGTAAGTATTTTTTTTAGAAAGTCTGTAACAAGAACATCTGTAAATGAGTAAAGAAAATACAATTACATCCATATGCTAACACACAGGCTTCAGTTTATCTGCACTGTGTCTGCTTATTCACACTAGGTTAAGACCTATGACTGGAAGCTCTCTAAGTTAGAGTATTTCTGTAGATCTAAAGAGAAAGGCTGTACAGATGCTTCATTTGTTTCAGAGCCTAACACAAATTCCTCCATCTGCAGTTAGAGGGCTAGTAAAACCACAGGTACCCATATTATTTATTCCTATTCCTCAGAATCCACCTCTGCTAGCAAGACCTCTCCTGCAACATCCCACTTGATACTACTTTCACTCCAGTGAAAGTTTGATGCAGTTGTGAGAGGGTCCTATGAAGTGAGGACTTTTAAGAGAACATAGTGAAGAAGTAATTTGGTGCTATCCTTTGTATAGAGGACACTCACTTGACAATAACAAAACAAACCAAGCCAAAATCTCTCCTCCATAAATAAGTGGTAGAGTTTTAAAATAGAAACAGATAGACTTCTCAGGGACCTGCAAATAAATGTTCACAGGCATCCCTTAAAGCCCACACTTTGACGACACTAGATTTTAGTCTGGGGAAGGGGAAAGCAATTGGCCTACTGGACAGTCACACTGGTGCGAGTGACTGAGAGAAATTATACATAATAGTCTAATAGCTGGGAGGGAAAGGATGAGGCGCTCTAGGTCCCTTGGGGCTATGTCCCTTTCTCCCCAAGCCTTCCTTCATGCACAGCCCATGCCTATGTGTGAGACACGCTTCTTTCTTCAGATTACTTCTGAGAGAAATTCTCAAGTGATGTTTTTCAGTCTCAAGAACTATTTCACCTAATTCTTGCTGCTGCAGATAGTTGCTGAAGAGTTAAATACTTTCAGGAGCTCACAAACCAAGGCAGACTACAGCTGTCAGATCTTGGGGAACCTAACAGGCATTTAGGATAGGAATATGTCAACTGGCCTTTTGTTAAATCAATTACCTGCAATTTTATGTAGCTGGCCAGGTGGCATATTATTCCTACTGATGTTGAAAGTCACAAAACTGTCTCGCACTTGGTCACTATGAAATACAGCTTTTATTTGCTGTAGATCAAAGTTGACATGAGCACTCTCGAAAATACATTTCCAGATTATGTAGACATTCAAGATTTAATGCAAACCTCATAAGCATGTCAAAGAAAAAAACCTCCTTGTTGGGAGGCCTTTGCAGCACCTTGGGTGGTTATTTTTCCTGTGTGTTCTTCATCTTTGAAGTGAGCCTGTTTGCAATTCATGTGCACCATAGAGCCAAACTACTGAGCCAGAGGCTCAACAAGACTCTGCCGAAGAATTATGCATCACTTYCCAGCATGCATCTGAACTGAGCACATTTTTGTCAATTTGTTCTCTCATATGTAGGTCTGTAGTCTGAGGAACATAAGCAGACTTTGCTAGCATCCATTGCCAAATCGGAAGATGACAAATGATAAGGGCACCTAGAAAACCGTTAGCTTTTCCAGCTATCACTTGTAAGCCTGACTGACATTTTTGTTCATGTTAGTTTGCAGTGCGACATTTGGTTCCAGGCTTGTCATTTTTGATATCACCTAGCAGACGGTGCTAGATGCATACTTGTGTCATAAGGCTGGAAGCAGTGATATATTTTTAAAATACATTTTTATGGGTAAATAGTGCTATCAAGAAAAGAGAACCAAACAGCTTCAATTAATCCATTTATTCTGACACTTCCCTAAGTCATTGTCAGCCAGGTCTGAAAAAGAGACTAGGACTGTCAAAACTTGACAAAATGTTTTTTGTTTTTTTTTTCACAGAATTATGCTATTTCATCAAGGCTGAAGTGTTTCACAGGGATGTATTGATTTCAGTGGAAGGGCTTCTGAAGTTCATGATACATTTTTGTCACTTCCAGAGGGAGATGCCAAATAAAAAATTTAATCTTTCCAACCTGAAAACAGAAACTTTCACACTATTTCATTTTGTGATGTTGCTTTGAAGATTTTGGATCTATTCCACCACAGACCAAAAACACACTGGAAAACAAAATTGCTATTGTTCAGAAAGCTCAACTTGGAAATCCTGGGCCTGTCAGTATGGCACTTGCATGGGTAGAAGCATACAGACAGTGACAAGCACCTTTTATTGCATGTACCATAGCAGATTCTTGGTCTTCTTTTAAACCATAATTATTTAGGAAAAAACATGTGTAGACCACCCTTCAGAGACTGTTAGTTAAAAGGTTGTAGCAGTTTTGGTGTGCTGCAGGGAGCAGTGAGGAGTGACACTATAAACGCAGGCTGTATTCTCACATTTCACCATCAAGCAGTGGATATGAATTCTTCTCCATCTTGGGATCTATATCCAGACCTTACGTCTGTACCTGTCACATCTGATGCTCTATAAGTGAATGTAACCTCTATTGGTGCACTTCCCTCTCATTTCTCTGGCAGTGGTAATTCATGCATTTCACTGCAGCAATGTAGCTTTTCTCCTCCTAGAAACTCCACATTGCAGATATAACCCAGTGGCTTGCCCAGCTGACATGTCCTTGGAGAAGAGGCTGTGATGCTTTGCAGAGCTGGTTACTATGCATCTCCTGCAAGCATTTTGTGTTCAAAGTGCCTCCTTCGAAGGTGATGCTTGCTGTCAGTGTGCCACGTGGCTTGACGCTGGGAAGCTGTCCTGCCACTGAGCCAGCGTGCAGGGAGCACCTTGCCCTGAGACAAAAGGCATAACACCAGTTTAATTATCAAGGGATAAAAAGCTGTTAGCCTTAACCCAGATCTGAGAATTCACATGTAAGAGCCAGACCAAATGTCCTTGGCCAACATAAAGAACCAGTAATGAGAGGGAAAAAAGGAAGAGATCAAAGTCCAGCAGCAGAGGTTTCAGCAGTTGGCTTCCAYAGCTAAGTACTGCTCAGGGACTCAATCTTGCTCTTCCTAGAGTCACAGAAATACAGCTCGTCCAAAGAAGTAGGAGACCTAGTTGCAAATATCCTTTGACCAGTTTTTCTATCACAACTCTCATTTCAAAGTCTGTATATATTCTTTTCTTATACTGGACTCTAGAGAAAGAAACAACTTATTCTGATGAGAAGTAGCCACAGCAATAATAGTTTCAGAAATATCTACCTCCAGTAATATTTTACTACTAGTTTGGCCAGGAATCATGAGACCAATAACTGTGCTTTCCAAATTTGTTCTATGTAGTTACAGGCTTGAGAGGTACAACAGATGGAGAGAACTGTTTTCTTACTGAACCTTCAGTACACCTGATGCTTAAGGAAGTTTATTCCTAGCACAACAGAAAAGTGCTCACAGCAGCAATGTAAATTAGAAGGATATACTGAGGTGAAAATGTGTTCACCCCAAAAGGGGATGAGCCTATTAGGGCTGATAATGAAAACATTCAAAAAATTCTATAATCAATAAAATGAAATAAATTTCTCTAGGTTAGCCTGTTCTTCTTAAAAATCTCTCCAGCTCTGTTCCTTATGTACATGCCCTTTCTATGTGCATTCCTACTGCCCACGCAGGTACAGAAGCCTGCAGTTAGCAAGCTTATGTTCAGAATAATTAATCAGAGGGGAAATTGCTGTAAAATAGCTAAAAATAAGCAAATTTCCCAWTCATGCTATTGTTGCTGCAGTGTCACACCATTCACATGCAGAATGGAATGGAAAAAAGTTTGTCCCTTCCCTTCCTTTCCAAACAGGCTTTTGTTTCTTTTCCCTGGCAACCATTTAATATCTCTAAAGGCGGAAGATATATGGGTCTTCTGGTTTTAAGGGCCTCCTGCTCATGGTGCTTTTGCCAGAGCTCAGCCATCACGGGCAGGAGAAATGACGACAGCCAGACCTACACTTTCCTTGCAAAAGTCAGCACRCTACATCAGAATAATCCAGTATGCTGTCATTCATTATGAGAATGCTTCTTTTATTTAAAAGCATATTATGCTAGTTTCTGAACTGACAAGTGGCATTTCCTTTTTTAGGCACAAAATAGTGGCTCACTAATATCTGCCTAGAGATTTTTAGTGCAACATAGCAAAAAAAAAAAAAAGAAAAAGAAAAAACCCAGTAAACAGAAACCAAGCTAGTGTCATCTACAATCTATTTTACCCCTAAGGGTACTACTGTGAAGACAAAACAAAATACAAATATTTGGTTTGATTCCTGCATAATCTCTTTAAGGGAGGATGCATTATTTTATACAAAAGCAGACATACTGTCAACAGCTTCTGAGAGAAGCAGACATTTGAGAAACCCTGGTAAGAATTATGGCAATGCTACATCTGCTCCAGWTTACCAGTATCTTAACTAAGGATGCAAGTGTGAAGTGCTGTCCTTACATTATCTTCCTCATCAGCTCAAAAAGACCAAAATAAGGTAAATAAACACTAAAACATCAGTAGATGCTGTACATGCAGCCTGGGTGCTATACAGCCCTAACAGTTGACTCAGAGGAGGGAAGAGGAGAGAGGGAGGAGGGAAGCAGGGAGGAAGGACCGTCTCTGTCTTTCCCTCTGCTTGCTTTATGCTGTGGCAGTGACCATCAGCAAAGGAAGAGAGGAAATCCCTAAAAAGAGGCTTGGTTATTGCAGCCACTGGATTGTTCTGCCTGGCAATGCACCAAAGAGAGATTTTATGGGGTTGTGAAGGAGGAAAGGAGAGAAGTGAGCATCCCCAACTCTTTGAAAGTATTAATAATAAAGACAATACCACAACAGTGAAAGTTTCCAGATATTTTCCAGGTTCTCTCTCACCTGCATGGTGATCTTGCCCACAATATTTGAGTTTGTTTCTTTTTGAATCTCTGATGAAGTGAGACTGGCATCAGTATCTAGTCTATCAGATTGCACTGGGAGCTGCTCTCATGGGAAGAAAAAATATTTATCTGAACTGCCAGGAATAGCTGTCTGAATTCTAAACAATTTTGAATATTTTAATAAGCAAAAAGTTTTCTCTCTTTCTTTCTTTTCAGTATTTTCTTACTCTTCATGGAAACATGTTCCGTTTTATTTCACAAAACTGAGTTTATTGCCTGTTAGCAAATCTTTCAGAAACAGTTAATAGCATAAGTAATCAGAGAAAATTAGTCTGAAGGGGAAAAAATCAGACCTAAAATTCAAGCAAGACAACATGCATTAATATTTACAGAAGGAACATGGAAAGAAGGGAAGGAACAAGGAATACACAAGGCAGAGACTGAATGCCAATACAATTATTAGCTCTGTCCCTCTGCAGAGCAACAGCAGATGCCCCAGGCATTGCAGGTCTGCCTCTGGGAGAAGGCAGAAGAATCAGAAACTAATAAATGGTGGCAGTAATTTTATTTACAGACATTTAGACCACTATAAGGACCAAAGTGGTCAAAGAAGACTTGAAGAGTGTTTCTTTTCTTAGGATTTCCATGTCAGACTCTTCAAAATTTGATCTGCAGAAAGCATTTTTTCTTCCAGAATAGACATTTAGAAAGACTTAGGCAGCAAGGAACTTTTTTGCTATTTGTTACACTTCTCACAAAAGATAGCAAAAAAATCCCAAACAAAAACATTCACTCACACAGAAACATGCACTCTAAGGCTAATAAAAGGATGCTGTCTTATTATTTCCCTTCCATAATATTAATGCTCAGCAAATATGGAACTGTTTCAAATGTATAATTTAATTGTAGATTTTAGCAAAAATTATTCATTTTAATAACAATATGTTTCCAGTTTTGGACTGAAGTTTTAAGGTGGGGCAGTCACTTTTTGGATGCTCTACATCACCTGACATAATAAAAATCTGACTTAAAAAAAGAAATAAATATATAAAGAAATAAATATATAAATCATTGAGGAAAGCTTTTAGCTTTAACTTTTGCCACTACTTGCTTGGGTCTTATTTAACTATCAGTGGTAACAAAATAGCTCCACAGAACAGTTCCCTAAACCATCAATAGTAAATTTACATCACAAGAGAATGAAAAAAACATATTTTTCAAATTTTTTTTCTCAAATTAAAACAATCTTTTAGATTATCCCTATTTTTTTTTTTCATGAAAAAGGCTAAAGGGGTTTCTAAACTTTTCATCAAAATTTACTTTCAGGACAAACAGATTTTTCTTTACCCCAGACCCTGGAGGCAAGAGAGAAAGTCTGGAGAAAGGAAGACTTTCCCTTGGTTGAGGAGGATTGGGTTAGAGATCATTTAAGCAAACTTGACACCCACAAATCCATGGGCCCTGATGGGATGCACCCACGAGTGCTGAGGGAGCTGGCGGATGTCATTGCTAAGCCACTCTCCATCATCTTTGAAAGGTCATGGAGAACAGGAGAGGTGCCTGCAGGCTGGGAGAAAGCTAATGTCACTCCAGTCTTCAAAAAGGGCAAGGAGGAGGACCCAGGGAACTACAGGCCAGTCAGCCTCACCTCAATCCCTGGAAAGGTGGTGGAGCAGCTCATCCTGGACACCATCTCCAAGCATGTGAAGAATAAGGAGGTGATCAGGAGTAGTCAGCATGGCTTCACCAAGGGGAAATCATGCCTAACCAATCTGATAGSCTTCTCTGMTGGAATGACTGGCTGSGTAGAYGAGGGGAGAGCAGTGGATGGTGTCTACCTTGACTTCAGCAAGGCTTTTGACATTGTCTCCCAGAACATCCTCATAGACAAGCTCAGGAAGTGTGGGCTAGATGAGTGGACAGTGAGGTGGATTGASAACTGGCTGAATGGCAGAGCTCAGAGGGTTGTGATCAGCGGTGCAGAGTCTAGTTGGAGGCCTGTAGCTAGCGGTGTCCCCCAGGGGTCAGTACTGGGTCCAGTCTTGTTCAACTTCTTCATCAATGASCTGGATGAAGGSACAGAGYGCACCCTCAGCAAGTTTGCTGACGATACAAAACTGGGAGGAGTGGCGGATACACCAGAGGGCTGTGCTGCCATTCAGAGAGACCTGGACAGGCTGGAGAGGTGGGCGGAGAGGAACCTCCTGAAGTTCAACAAAGGGAAGTGCAGGGTCCTGCACCTAGGGAGGAATAACCCCATGCACCAGTACAGGTTGGGGGTTGACCTGCTGGAAAGCAGCTCTGCAGAGAAGGACCTGGGACTGCTGGTGGACACCAAGTTAAGYATGAGGCAGCAATGTGCCCTTGTGGCCAAGAAGGCCAATGGGATCCTGGGGTGCATCAGGAAGAGTGGTGCCAGCAGGTCRAGGGAGGTGATCCTCCCCCTCTACTCAGCCCTGGTGAGGCCACATCTGGAGTGCTGCGTCCAGTTCTGGGCTCCCCCGTACAAGAGGGATGTGGCACTACTGGAGCAAGTCCAGTGAAGGGCTACAAAGATGATTAGGGGACTGGAACATCTCTCTTATGAGGAAAGGCTGAGAGAGCTGGGCCTGTTTAGCTTGGAGAAGAGAAGGCTGAGAGGAGATCTTATCAACGTGTACAAGTATCTGAAGGGAGGGTGTCGAGAGGATGGGACCAGACTCTTTTCAGTGGTGCTGAGTGACAGGACGTGAGGCAACGGGCACAAACTGAAACACAGRMASTTCCATCTGAACATGAGGAAATACTTTTTCACTGTGAGGGTGACAGAGCACTGGAACAGGTTGCCCAGAGAGGTTGTGGAGTCTCCTTCTCTGGAGATATTCAAAACCCACCTGGATGCAATCCTGTGCAATGTGCTCTAGGTGACCCTGCTTGAGCAGGGGGGTTGGACTAGATGATCTCCAGAGGTCCCTTCCAACCTCAGCAATTCTGTGATTCTGGGATTCTGTGATACTTCTCCTTCCCAAGTAGAAAAACTACTAAATTAATACTGAAACATGACTGACACTTTTTTAATCTGTCATTTAAAAGAAAAAAATAGTTTAAAATTTCAGAAGATATTAATTTTCTTTATGGTATTCCTACATACAAAAACTATTTTAGTACTCAAAATGTCTACAGAGAATTCAAAGCTCATCTTGTTTTCAAAATACTGTAAGGTTTCAGCTGTACATTGGCCACTAATTTTTATGTGGTTTTAAAATTACAGAGTAAAAAACCATTCTTAACGCTTTTGCCAATCTTTTTAGCACAGTATGACATCTGCAAAATTTGCTGAATGAGGATTTTTTCCCTACTCCATTCTGCAAATGTAATGACTACTCTTCTTCCATTTCAAGGATTAATTTTGCAAATGATACTTCAAGCACTCCAGGCATAATGGAAGAAGTCAAAAATAAATCCTACAAGTGCAAGAGGGCAGTGCAGATGTGCATAGGTCTCAAATTCATTTCATTCCCCATGTTGACAGTCTTATGTGTCCAATAAAATAAGGCCATGGAGACCACCACAGCAATAATACTAAAATTCATTTTCTTCTCTTGTGAAGCGCATGCAGATTTATGTAACTTGGCTATTTTATTTTTGCTGAATCCATCTGCATTGCCAGGAGAGCTAGGCAGAAGGGAGGAACTGTAAGCAACCCACATCTTAAAGTGGATTAGCCCTCTAGCAAGGATATTAGGCAGCTAAAAAAGCTCATTCAGAACTGCAAACCTGAGAGTTGCAAACTCTCCCGACTTCCAGCTTAAGGTTTTTCTCACACATAGTTCTTGTACCAATACTTTAACTATTCCTCCAAGTCTTCAACCTCTCAGACTAAAGAAACCAGGCTCTAGAGTAAAAATACCAGACACCTGAGCTAGCCCAGACCAGGGTCGCTCCTGGATTCCAGGTGAGCAGTATGCCTGCAGCAGCGCAGCGCTAGGCACAAGGAGCAAACCCTATTGAAACCAAGGGCTTTGGGCACAAGCAGGCAGCTTTCCTTATGATTTTATAGCTGCCAGAGACACACATTGCAGACCAATGAGCAAGACATACAGCCACAGCAAAGGAAGTGACTGCCACTTCATTCTGCCTTATTCAGTGGACAGCTGGGAAAAGCACTTATATTTTTCAAGAAATGTTTGCTTTGCTTCTTCTATTTGTCTTTGAAACCTTACTCATGGGGTGTAAAAAGGCTGATGATACTTTTCCTCCAGGATGACTGTGTCGGAGTCATACTGGCTCTTTAAAGTTAGTAGGAATGGAGCTATCTGGGAGAAAGAATGGAAATCAATGAGCAGACCATGAGGTTAAAAACTGCTGACTACGCTGTGGCAATCGGCACGCGTGGAGGTGGAGGGACACCCCTCCTGGCCTCCGCCCGCCTGTGGCACTGCCAGGTCTCCTCCACTGCTGCCTCAGGGCAACAGAAGGAGGCTACATGCCGGATGCACCGTCCTTCTCTGCAGCCGGTGCAGAGCAAGCCTTTGCTTTATTTTTATTAAGCCATTTTATAATACTCAGAAGAGATGTGCTATAAAGCTGCTGTCAGGTCTCACCTCCTCTGGGCCACTGAAGGAGCTGAAGGCAGGAGCTCAACTCCAGAGACAGGAGTAGGGGGAGATGAGAGCTCAAGGCTACTCAAGACTGTCTAATAGCCAAAGGCAAAAACACCATGAAGGTCAGTGACATTTTCCTCTCTATTTCCTGAAAGCAGATGGTGAAAAAGCTTGTAATTAATAGCCCCGTGGTGCCCTACTTGATACTAGCTCCCTATGGAGCCCATCACTGTTCTCCGTTGATAGCCCTGCAGACAGTTTTCAAACCACATAGCGATATTGGTGCCTATCACTGTGTAGATACGATCTGGAGAGACATATTGAATTAAATCAAATGAATTAAGAAAATCTGACTTGTTTACAGTAAATTTTATTTTGTAATTCTGTCACAGTAACCAACTTATCTCCTGTCACCCTGCTCCTCTGCAAAATCCTCCAACATAGGTTTTTTGTACAGTAATTCTAAGAACACAGGAATAGCCATACTGAATCAGGTCAACTCAGTATTTTCTCTGACCATCAAGGTAGCAACACAAAGTTAAAGAAGTGTTGCTTTAAACAGGCCCCCTCCCCTCCTACACACACATTTTAGACCTAATTGTGAATCTTTATATTTAGATAAAAAAATTAGCTAGTTCAAAGTCTTTTTTTCACATCAAGATGTGACAGCATTTATTGTTTTCTAAAGGTATCCTTGCTGGCCACATAAAAATTCAAGAACTTTTAAGGCTTTTCTTCATTATTGTCGTCATGGTGACTTATCAATAATTAGATGCAAGACTAATTACTGCCAGTCAACATGGTTTGCTGAAAGAGGATTTTGTCACTTGATTTTTTTGTTTGTTTTCTTCTCCAGAATGGGGGTATCTTGGAAAGGAATGTCTCAAAGAAAGGCTTGGTTATCTAAAGCCACGTCTGCCTCCTCACAAAGGTCTTGGACCAAAGCTGGGTAAAAATTCTTATCTTTCTCCTTTTATATATCTAATAATTGAATTAAATTCTTACCAGATCAGGATGACATTTCTGATGATAAATTCAAGTGTTTTCACTTCTTGAAAAATTCAAAGGAGAACAAAAGTAATCCCCTCACTGAAAAATAAGCCTTGCAATGATAAATTAAAGAAGTTCAATCTACCCAACTCAGAAGGGAAGGATGAAAGGTGAATTGTCACTGAATATAGATGATTACATACGGAAAATCTTGAGAAGAAAAGGACCTTTCAGTCTTGCAGGCAAAAGTATAATAAGATTCAAGGGCTGTAAACAGAAGTTAGATGAACAAAACCTTAAAAAGATGAAATTTCCTTACCATAAGACCAATTAAACTTTGAACTAATTTACTGAAGGTGCCACTCACAGACTCGAGGCTTAGAACAGTAGCTAAACTTGTATTTAACTTTTGAATTAATCAAGCTTTTTGGAAAACTCCACATCTGAAATGTAAAATTTCAAGCCAGGTAGTCAGTGCGGTTTCTTCAGCCCGGTAGTCTAGGACAGTGTCAGGGCGATGAGCACATCCTCACGAGGGTGGCTGGCTGGGCTCAGGGCCAGCTGCGAGACAGGTAGCCSTGAAAAAATGTGGGAGAAAAAGCCCCAGTAAAGGGTTGCCCTTCTTTCTCCTGGGAGCTGCGTTTAGTTGGAGGCTCTCACATCCAGCCCTGGCTTGAGCTATGTTGTGGTTGCATCCAGCCTCTGATAATAGTTCGCATGTGTTATCTAAATAGCTTTCCATATTTTGCCCAGTCCATTCTCCTTACTTTCAGAGTGCCTTCATATCTTCCCACAGGAAAGAACTTGGTTTGCCTACCAAATGCACTTCTCTTCTGCTTTCATCAGGAGAAAGAAACACTGAAAGCAGAAGATGTTAGGGAAGTCCAAAACAAGATATGGGTGTTCTCTACTCCAGGAAATAAGAGGGCAGTTAACAGTAATGTGCAGAAATGAAAAAGCTACCCATACATGATCTACCTCAAAGCTTCCCAGGTTTTCTATACACAAATGCTTGCTCAGTTCAAATCCTCTTGGATTTGTCACCATCCAGCTGCTACTTCTTCTGCAGTCTGTCCCTACAGCATGCCTTATTTCACACTGCCAAAGGTACTTTGTACCCTAAACCTGAATTCCAGATGGTGGAAGGTTTTGGAAATCAAAGCCATGAGATGCAGTAGACACTGCATCAGGGTAAGATGCAAACTGCAGTGTCCAACAGAGATGTAGTGTAAGAATTTTCTTATGACAAAGACTACTGGAGAAAAATGAATACAGTTCTCAGTTTGGGGGGTATTTTAGCTCTGTAAAAACAAACACACATACACACCCACCCTTCAAAATATAATTAGAAAAAGCCCCAGTAATAGCGACAGTTACTCCTGAAATCATGTTTAGAAGCTGAGTATCTTCAGTGTTCCCAATACAACTTGTTGCTTGAAAAACAAAACAACGGTAAAAAAACACACACACTTTTCAAAACAGTCCAGGCATTTACTCTGCATGCCACTACCAATTCACTACTAATACATCAGAGCTGTCCCTTTCTCTATATATCATAGAAGCCAGGCACTCATTAGGAGATGCAGCAGCACTACTCACAATATCTCTGGCCATCTAAAACTTAAATACTAATAAAAGAGCAATGTCATTCCACAGAAACTCTGAGAATTGCTGATAAGGAATTCTTGCATGCCCAACAGGGCTATTATTTCACAACCCTTCCTGGAATAGTAATTCTGATTAGGAACATTACAGAAACCAAAAATAGCTTTTTTTTAGTCCTATAGACACAATGTTTCACAAAGCTACAACTTCTCATGTCAAAAATTAAATTTTGTCCCAAATCATTTGCAACTTTATTAGTATGCAGAATTATTCCACATGTGACATAATATTTATATATGTAAATGGATTATCACAGTGCAGTCTTAGTAACTAAAGCAAGCTAGAAAAAAAAAAATCATTTTAAGTCCCCTCCATCTTTGCACACTTTCTCTGAAGAATTCTCAGATAAGTATCTCTGCTGATTTTCAAAAAGACTTGGCATATTCTATTACGAGCTCTATGAAGGACCTTTCTCTTGCATTTCCCTATCTGTCACTATAAAAATGGAAGGACAAGAGATGCGGAAAAACACTACAATCTTCAATCAAGACTAACAAGATAATACCAATCAAGAATTTGCAGGTCAAGATTGGTAAAACATATGATAAGGTTTATTAATCCAGCATTAAAATAAGTCCATATTCCTTTCCGCTGAACTTCCAGAAAAATTCAAATTTCTCAGTGGAAAGAAGAGGATATGCAGTTTTAGGGAGTTGTTTTGTTTCTGGAAAAATTATTTAATTGAAACCTGTGTGTCTCAGAGTAAAGCTAGCATCAACCTTAACTATAGAATGGCTACTGCAGTTAAGTAATACCACATTCCCCTGGGAGTCAGTTAGCAAAGCTGCCTGCAAAATGATGTCAAAAACTCAGTGCCGCTCCTACTGGGAGTACCACCAAAAATACCAGTCCAAATTAGCAGTGTGCAAAGGTGGTCATTAAGTACCTTAACACATTCCTGCCGGAACACCTGTAGAGCTTCTAACTCAAGTTATATTGCAATATAAGAATGTTTATGAAGCCTCCAGAGATTATTCAAAATATTTTTAGGTTACTACTGCAAAAAAACAACCTGACAATGACACTATTAAAAAGAGTCTATTTCAGAAAAGTTCTTCTGTCCTTACATATATCTGTAATCCATGAAATAATTACAAGTCATCTATATAAGTGCATCCACTTTAACAAAATATCCAACATTCTTTACAGAACGTGAGCTATGGAAGACACTAAGCTCAGTTGCCCAGTTTCTTCTACTCCACACTTTCTCTTTTTCTTCCTGTTACCAAAAGACACTATTAAAAACATAAAGCATATACTGTACTCATGAATTTACTTATATTTCCTCCTACAGCTGCAGCTGCTTCTGTATCACTGTTTATTTTAATCTTTAAAAATCCAAATATACATATTCGACAATAAAAACATTTTAATAGCAGGAGTCAGTGCAGGTATCTGACTCAGAATCATAGAGTGCAGCTTATGTCTTATAATTTATGTTATTAGTGACATTGTTTAACTTTACTAACAATTTGGTTTTGCAACAATTTTGGTAAAAAAAACAAGGCCATTTATGTCAAAACTATGCCCATACAGGAATGAGACATGATATCGTAATGAGGATTTTGTTGTTTGGCAGGGTGAGGAGAAGAAAATGGCTATCCACAGTAGCTCTTACTATTGAGAAATATAGGCACTATTGCAACTGCTATCTGGCCCCATATTTTGTATCACTTATATTGGCTTCTACTGCTAATTACCTAACTGCTGTATCTGCACTTGTTCTGTGGTTTTCATTGTCAGCTCTATCTCCTCCCTTACCTCTTCCCCTTCTACCTTCCATCAAACTGACAGAAATCTTGAGAGCTCTACCAGCAATAGCTCGCAGCGTTTCTTTACTGCATCCACAATTTACTTCTGTTGCTTTAATGTCATTGTACATGGTACATCCCATTGTTTTAAGGCAATGTCATTGTCATCTCAAGGTCATTTTCAGAACCACTATTGATAACGGAGGGCTCTCATAAGCAGAAGCTGCTCTTGTCCAAGCTGCTTTTGAATCTGAAGCTGGCTATGCAGCATTTTCACCTTCCCGTTTATATTACACATGAGAGTTTTATGGAGTCACAGCAGAAAACCAAACACAGGAGCAAATGTGTCACATGCTAAATTGCCATCCTCACCAGCCATGTTGTTACTGCTGCTCTGCAGCCTGCCAGCAGCAAATACTCAGATAAAGACCACAAATTAATTTTTAAAACTCAAATAAAAGCATCAAAAACTTCACTCCCCCTCAAAAATAAATGAATTGCACTCTACCAAGGTGCAACGGCTGTCACTGAATCACCTCAGAGGATTGTCTGGTTCTACGCATCTTATGATAGAAAATGGTAACTGTTAAGCTATTTTGCGTTATTTTCTCTTTTCCTTTTCTTTTATACAGTCTAGCTGACAACTGCCTAACATTAAAGAGAGGTGGGAAGAGGAAGGGAAGAACCACCATGTGTGTTCCTGGCTCTTTATTTCGGGAACAGCATCACTTACGGCATCCCTCAGGTGAAGCCTGCTGATGCTCTGCCGTACTGTTTTGCTCTCAGAGCCACAGAGAGGCTGTCACTGGGGGTGCCCCCATCTCCAAGCACTCTTCCATCCAGCCCCTCCTAGTGCCCTTGCAGCGGCTTGTTCACCAAGGCAGAGTAAAGAGGCCGTCCTCCTTCTTCAGTGGTGAGGGCAGCAACAGCCTCAGTTTCTGCCAAGTCGCTGGTGCTGGGGACGTTTGTCCCCGTTTGACATAGGCTCCACAAGGTTCCCAGCACAGCCCTCTCTCTGACTCCCTTGGGACCCGAGGTGGGAGAGCTAGCAGGAGGGGTACACAAGCAGCACGACAAATTTTCATGCATGAAACATCAAATGTGAGTGTTTGTCAATCTTGTATGGATTTCATTACGAGTTTTCATGCATCAGGAATTCTAAATCCATGCCCTCTAAGTACAGATACCACTGATAAAGCCTTCTCTTTAGCTGCGTTAGAAATGCTAGTCAAGGTATTGCAACATATTTTGGGAGTGTGGCGTTAAAACAGAAAGGATGAAATGGTTTACTTTCCTTAGTGTACCATCAATAAACTGCAATCTAATTTAAAGTGACATTTTTATAGTTCTTGCAGAAACATGAAAATTGGAGAGTCTACTAGTTTAATAAAACATGACTCCTTTTTTTACTTTGACATTTTTCTTTTATTATATTCTTATTAGAAATATTAGGAGCTTAATTAACAATTGATGATCAGACTCAATGTCTCCGAAGAAGGCGTTACTATCCATGAACAAAACTGACTTTCTCATCAGTGCCCTAAAAGTACATTTAAATTAAGGCAAAAACTTGGTAGACAAGATTCTCAGCTAGTTTAAATTGCAGTTGTTCTTTTGTGTATAAGCGGATAGTGTTACGTGACTTCCATGAGTTGTAGTTCTGGCCCTATACATTCTGGGTATAATGTTCTGAAGTTCAAGTCTTGCAATCTAAAATTCCTTGTGAACATCTTCTGCCTTTTGGTAAAAAGGCAGTTCTAAAGTTAAAAATACTTCAGAGTATCTGACTTGACTATCAATTTCTTTCTTTACCTAACAGTGAAAGTTATGTATAGTTTAGTTTATTGCGTGTATAAATTAGGATTAAAATAAATAAGCCTTTCTATTGAAAATATATCAACATGCAAGTAGCAGAACAATAGCTGTACTGTAAAAAAAGCAACTGTTTTGGGTATATTATCAAAATAACTACATAGGACAAGAATGATTCAAGTGACAGTTTAAGAAAATACAACAAATTGTTGATACAGTTACTGGTTTACAGTAAGCCAGCACAGCTATTCAGGCAGAATGAAGTCCCACTAGCCATAGCAATACAATCAAAGGAAAATGAGAGCAAGTATCTTTTCCCAGAAGATCATTGCCCTTGCCCTTTCATATCTGAATGTCTTTCCAAAAGGAATACCAATCAAACAGCAAATTTGAATCTAATTTCCGAAGAAAAAAGAAAGAGGATTATGCTATTATTCTCTGATATTCAGAACAAAAGAGAAGCTTAAACTTAAATGGAAACAATTCACTGATGCTTGCATATTATTTTGGAAAAAAAAAAAAAGTGCTTTGGTCACAAGTATTACACTGCTCACTTAGAAAAACTTGTCTGCAGTTAGGAACTCAGAACACAGTTTTTAATATCTGAACTATGTGGAAGTGAGCTTGAGACTCCCAAGGAAAATAGATGATGACTCAGGTAAGGGTAGCAACAGCCATCATCCTTTGCCCTTCACTCCTAGTACTGCCAACCCACTCCAGCTGTGTTGCTGAGGTTTCTTTTCAAGCACCACGCTGTCTGGACTAGGACACGAACCGAAGGGTGCAGCAGGCGTTGCTCAGCTCACGCCTGGCCAAGGATAGGTGCGCTTCACAGGCAAATGGCCATGATCATCCCTGCAATGTATGGAGACCCTGGCCAGTGCAGCTGCCCCCTGGCGATTATCCACCACAAACATCGGCAATAMTAATGTGGAGGAGAGGGAGCTTCTCCTTCCCCCCGCCCCGAGAAAACGTCCGAGGCCTGGCATGGACTATACATGTGCCTAATCAATCTCCAGTCAAAACCAAACTACTTCACAGCTTGATTTACTCTCAGAACAACAGGAAATATATCACAAGATACAACAGGCATGTTGGAATAATCCTAATTGGCCTCAGAGCCGATAGACTTAAATATTATGTTAGAGATTTAATGTGGAATTTATAGTCCACTTGGGGCTTTTTTTTCCATCTTTAAACTTCTGTGGAGGTAGGGACAACAATATGTTCATATTCAATAAATAAGATGGCTACTTTTAATGTGGAACAACTAAAATTCAGCCCAAGTTGTTTCCCAGAGTCAGTGATCACATACTCCTGAGTATAGAAAAAAGCAACCCTGGAAGGGGTGAATTTATTTAGAATTCAAGATCATTTAATGTTCAAGCCTAGCATTAGACCAGATGCCATACTGCAACAACCTGCACAAAGCCATTCCATTACATTCATGTAACAAAAGTGTCTATATATTTCAAAGTAATGGCAATACTCGTATACATTATTAGTAAGTGACTCATGGATTAGCAACTAGAGACCTAAAACACGCAGCCTTATTTCAAGCCGTAATTAGTCCATCACGGACTAATATGTTGGGGTCAGTTACCTACTTTTTTTTAAATAGTTTTAAACGTATAGAATCCCTGGCTTATCACCAGCAAGGGACATGACCAAGACTGGTTTCCTTCAGTATCTTTATTTTAACCTAGTAGATACTACAGTCAACAGACACTACACTATACAACTATCTGTGTGTAACACAACAACCACTTTCATGTCAGTCTCCTTTGGAAGGAAACCTTTATTATATTCCTACGAATATTATTCTGAGAAAGGGCCACTTATAGGACAATTTCAAATGCTAACAATCAATCTGCTTGCAAAACCAAACTAGCAATATTTGATTAATCTCAGATTATCTACACCACTGCCTGGATCTCCAAATGGCTTAAGATGTTGATCTATCCAGTAAAAGTTCTGTTTCCATTTTATTACCTGCCTCAGACATCTCAGTCTTCATTACAGCATGCCTGACACCTTCCAAGAAAAAACAAATGTACCAGTATCATTCCTTTCCTTTCCTTTTCTACAGTGATTAAAAAACTAGGGTTTATCCCTCCACTGCCTGGGTGATGACTTTTTGTGGTCACCAGAGTATCTGTCTCTTGCAGTACCACCACTATTTGCAGACATCATTTCCAACTATAGATACGAACTGTATCGTTTCATGAAGTGGTGATATCACCCAGGACACTAACCATATTGATCTTGGTTGTGTTTATCTGTCTCTTCATATCTCTGCAAATCCCTAGTGATTCTGATATCAGTTTCTAACAGTGCATTTTTCCTGTTTTCCACCAAATTAAATGTCAGCAGATGACAACTTATGCTTCATTGTTGCCATTCTGTAATTTAACAGCACTAAACAGGGAACAGCATCTGATTGCATAATCTTTTTGCACTAGCTGCTGTATTATTTTAAGACGTTTTTCTGCATCCGATAATAGGTTGAAGATCAAAAGCATAATGGTAAACCTGTTATACCTGTACTTCACTGAAAACCACTTAAAATATGGTCCAGCAACCTTGTAAAACTGACAAGTAAAACTTATTTAAGATTCACAAATTTGGTAGATACAGTCAACTGTTCAGATGCAAGATTTTTTAGTAAGATAATTTCAGGGAAACATGAATAAACAGTCCAGCACATTATATATTATTCCTGCCAATGCTGATAAATCTCTGCCTATTTTGTTGCACAATACCAATTTTTTCATCCCGTGCCACCACCAGTTCTGTCCAATTTGGTCTATACCTTTGATGTACAGAAACAGACTTAGAGTTGGTTCAGTGTCCGTGTTCACCTGAAGCCGAAATAACACAGCTCTTTTCTTTCCTGTTCTTTCCAGTCCCTAAATACATTTATACTATACTTCCAGATACACTTCAGGAATATTTTCATAAAGACTAGGAGAGTGATAGCAGCCAAAAGGAGCAGTTATGTTGCCTCTAATGGTCCTACAACTTGTATTTCTTTGCCACGTTCAGCAGGGCTGTAGACCACTTCCAGAGGACCTTGGCAGAGCTCCAGGCTCGTGGATGTGCCAGTCAGGAAGAGACAGGCTGAGACCAGCCCAAGGGTAGGGAAATACCCCGCAGGGCTCCCGGGGCTCCAGGGAAGCTTGTGGTTCCGGAGGTGACTCTGCAATTTAGACAGGCTTTGACATATGCTGGGCTTGGGGGAGGCCACTCAGAATCCCAAAATACTTTCTCCCATGCTGGAAAATGCAAGGTAGCTCAAGGCTGGGAGTTTCAAGGTACTCAGACTTTAATCTGGGCAAAACAAGAAATGGAAGGATGCGATAATCCTATAGCAGTCTTCAATAGACATTTGTATGAGAAGTTAGTGATAATTCAGTATCATTTGTAATTTTACCCAGGATACTGCAAAAGCAGGAATACTGCAGAATGTTAGTCAGCTTTTACTGCATTAATGATAGAGAAGTTTTACATGTACTAATATTATGTCCAACTCCAGCAACTGATTATAATCTTTACTTTGCAGATGTACCAAAATCTCCAAATTAAAGAACAAACTTAGAGTTATTTATTAAAAATATCTGTTTATGAAAAATGGATGGGAAAAATTAAAGGACTACAAAAAGTCAAAAATCGAGATAGAGTAATTTGTTATTTGCTCTCAACTTAAAAGAAATGCATGGGCCTGCAATAAGGTGTGCAACATGCAACTCAAGAATTCTTTAATGTCATCAAGTGACTGGAGACGTTTCTCACACATGCAGGCTCCTATGTCACTGTTAAATATAAAAATAACAGTTGCATTTCAGCAGCATCAAATATCTTAACAGGTTACAGAGGTTGTTCTAGATCATGAGAAGCTCTCAGAATTAGGCCCAAAAAGCAAGCGAAGGAAATTTTTAATACTTTTATGAAACTGCAAGCCTCAAATGTTAATGTCTGCAAGGAAACAGAAGCTTTAATGAGTAAAATTGTAAATTGCTGCTAGTAAGCTGCATGCCTTAAGACCGTATCAAGGCACTGTCAAATCAAAGAAAATCACTTATGCATGAAGTTGTCACCTGTCACCTTGGATATTCATTTGTATTTAGTGGAGCTTCAACTCTTGTGCAATGAGTGACTCAGGCTGCTCTAGGATCCAGCATCTTTCACAGTAATGAGTTCACTAAATCTGTAGCACTGCTCTTAGCTTCTGCTCAGCAGCTGGCCTGAGGTTACAAACTGTACTGCTTATTGAGCCTCATTAGGACTGCTGTCATATGGAATCAGCTTAGCTTGGCTTTAAGAAAATATTATAGAATTGCCTAAATGTGCAGTTATTTTTGAAGCTGGAACTCTTAGTTTKTAACATATTCTAGTGCTTGTAATAAATGAAATTGTGTGATTAACAATGGTCACATATGTTTCTTGGTTTAAAACCTGTCTGCAACAAAGGTAATAATTATACCAAACGAATTTGTAATCAACTTACTACTAATGTAGCAACACAATCATTTGTCTAAGGAACAAAACCTAAATCCTGAGGATGTAAGAGTTGCAAATACACAGTGTATGTCCAATACCTTCGGCAAGAAGCCAAGGATGTATTTTTAATTTCATATTCAATGTTCAATTGATCTAGGCTGGCCTAGAATATTTATTGAACTGTTATATTACATACTATAAAGCAGTGACGAAGTGGGTTCTGCATGAATGCTATTACCTCTCCTCATGGCACCGTTACAACTGGTAGGCTAACTGTAGAACAAGGACTTTGCAGTTTGTGATATATTGTACAGTAATTAATATAACAAGTCTGTGATATATTATCATAGCATTCCTGCGCCAGAAGTGGGGCTGACTTCTGGGAGATACAGAGGGAAAAAAAAGTTTCCCCTAGTGTGTTTGTACATTCTCTTAGAACTATTTTATGCGTCTGCACAGAAAGAAAGTCTTAGAAAGTGAGGGTGACAGAAAGGGCTATTTGAGCCATTGTTACAAAGATGGAACATGGTAACAGTTTTAAGTAGCAGAGGGACAGATGTAATAATCCTTTCCATGCCTTTTTGGTATTATTAACTGTGAAAACAAGCACAAGAGTGATCTGAAGCAAAAATAAAGAGATAATTTCTAACACTAAGATCAATTAGTAAAGAAATCATCTTAAGAATTTATTAAACCATTGCCATCCAGCCGTCAAGCCTACTTCCACTAAAATCAGCAGCAAAATTCTCAGCAACTTAATAAGATGACATTCAACTAGGAGAAAGCTCCTTTATCAAACTAGATGTCCCAGTAATTTCCTCTGGGAATTAGGCTTTTTTTTTCCTCTAGTCATTCATTTTATAAACAATATTCAATGAACTTTTACCTACACAGAGAACTGAAACCCTCCCCTGTATCATATAAAACCATCTGGAACAAGGATCTATGCATTAGGCTTATGCATCTGTAAAATGACAGTCTATTACTGTGACCAGAAAGCCTACTGCTAACTCACAGTAACTGGGTTTAAAAACACTGGGTGATGCATGTAAAGGGACAGTGGGGGACAAGAAACAGGAATAAAGTTATAATCAGTAAGCTATACCATATTCCCATGGATCAAAACTCTTTGGTGTATATCTCATCTGTAACTTGTCGATCAATCATTTTCACATTCCCTTTTTGAATTCTCTTCAGTGTATCAATTTTCATGTTCTACTCTGTAGCTTCAAGAGAATTACTCTTGAATTACTACTTAAGGTCTTACCACACCTAAATAAGATGACAGAAAAAGATGACAATCAGACATATGAATTCCATCATTTATACAGAATATTCCATCTTTTATATGGCATATTTGATGACTTCTGCATTTTGTATGTGAGTATTTTAAATCAAAGTATAAAATTTTGGGATGACTGCAGAACTTCTCTGTTAGCTGATGCACAGGGGAAGATGCATTTGTTTCTTTCTCCCTTTATTCCCACATACATTTTTGTTATCACACAGTGAACTTAAGACATCAGGTATTATCGAGCTCTTCCAATATGACATTATCTTTACATTTAATCCACGAATCTTCTGACTGCTTAAATTTACTTCCCTATTGTTCATAGCTCTAAATCATATTTTTAAGTAATCATTTGTTTGCAACAATATAATAACCAGACCAATACAAGTATCCTTTCTCCAGTTGAAAATTTTCAGGCTTAAAGATTCAACATGAGAAAAGGAAATGGGAATTTAGAGCAATAATCTAGAATCTAGAGCACATGCAGCAAAACTTATCATCCTCCGCTACCCTGGCAGGCCAGAGAAAACAACTGTAATAAAATAAATGAAAGAGACTTTAGCATAGCATTAGATATAACAATACCAAGCTTGTATTTCTTCTGTTTCTGTTTGAAACCTCAGGCAAATTTTCTTTTTAACTCTCTATCACTAAGATCATTTCAAGTGTACACTAATGTGATTGTCTGTTTTAAAGCTTGCTTGGGATATTCTTAACAGTCTAGACTCTTTCTTTAATACACTAGAAGTGGCTATTAGGACACTTTGAAAGGTTAAAAGTCAGCAATTTTTAGGAAAGAAATCAAGACTGAGACAATCCCACTTAGCCTCGTGATAGCACTGATCCATTTAGACAGTTAAAAGAAACACATTAAAAAGAAATAACAAGTTTAAGAACAAACAGATGATGGAGATGGAGAGGCAGTAACCACCAGTGATAAAGCCGCACTTCAGCATTGAAAATCTGAATTCAAGCCTTCCATTACCACAATGGAGCAAATATCTTGTTTAATAGCACACCAAAAAATCACAGAAAAAAAACAAAGCTAAACTAAAAAACATTGTCCCATCAGATGAAGATTGCCCCCAACTTCTGCATGACCCATGAGAAGCTAGAACAAAAATGAAGGCACAGTAATAGTCATGTATGCCATAATTTTGTGAGCAAATTTTAATTGTATACAAACATCATACACAGAAATATGAATTATTATGTCTTGACTGTCATACATTATTATGGCAGATGAAATGCCAGCTGATATGACTCATAACCTTCATGTAACATGGTTTACCTTAATGCAGAAATGGGAAGTGGATGGAGTAATGGACTCCAGCTGAGGTGTCCACAATCTCCTCTTTGCTTCCCATGGCCTTAGAAGTAACACTGGTGGAAGAAAAAGCTTTAAAAATGATATTTCACCATATTCCTACTTTTTCCAACATGAGTTGTGTGTCCAGAATTAGCCCCATCATACAAAGTGAATTAAAACACCACAGAAAACAGTGCAGAAATCCAGGGTGAGCACAGGGGTCCAACTGCTGATGAGCAGCTAGTGCCAATAAGCAGAACCTGAGGAAACTCTCCTCCAGGTGCTAGTCAGCTGGGAGTGTTATTCCATAAGCAATAAGGATTTTCGCATGTTCCTTAGATAAACATCACCCTGACTAACAAAACTGTGAGTGTTCCATTACTGCTAAATGAATTTGAAGCCCTTTTTGAAATCAATAGACCTTTTGCCTCTGTGGCAACAGCTCCACAGATTAGTTATGCTTTGTGTAAAAAAATACGTGTATTTTTGGTAGGCATAAAACAATCACCTTTTAAATTCTTTTAAATGCATCTTTTCCCTTATAATATAACATGCCATATAGACATTAAATGATCTTTTATAATACCATTCATTGTTTTGTGTATCTTACCCTTTTGCCACTGTTACTTTTTCTTTGTGATTCAAACAAATTTAACATTGTCAATATTCTCAGCTGAGCTCCTCTACATCATGAGCATGAGAATACAGCACAACTTTACTTTCCCAGTACAGACACAGGTCAGCTATCTCAAAGGACATTGAAAATCAGGCCATGGCAACAAAATATACACTAACCAGATGTGCATTTTTATATATTCACATAATTGATCAGACATGGAACAGAAGATTAGACAGATGTGCTGTTTTGAAAACCTGAAAACTATGTAAGGAACATCCAAATCAAAGAATTATTGTGAGACTAATACTATATACAAATACAGCATATATGCAAATAGGCATACATTCACATGTCCCTTGACAGACAATATCACTGATATTACCCTAGCTAATTACATTTCTCTATATGAAGTGACATCTTCACTCGTAAGTGACCTTTACTATACTTTTATCTCATGTTCTTTGTACTACTGATTAAAATTAGACAGCCCACAGAAATAGGAAAACACAAGCATCTAATGAAATAACTGGTTATTTCTGGAATGCTATCATATAATCAGCTCATTCACATGGGATTCTTTTTTCTCTTCCAACTAAAATACCATTTACTTTGAGCCGTAGAGCAGTGTAAAGTTCACATTAATAAGAAAATCGTTACAGATAGATAGGAGACAAATTTAAGAACAAGAAAAGCCTCACAGATAGATTAATCTCATGCTCAGAGAAGAAAGAGATATAGTTCTGAAAATGTACATTTAAGATTTCAGTTTAGGGAAGAATATTCTCATGGAATCAAGGACATGCCTTATCTACATATCAACATAGAAGATTTTTCAAAAAGTCAGTGGAAATGGTTTCAGAAGTTTGGGATAGGCAAAGACAATTTTAGAGAGCCTTATCCTGTCAGATACCGAACATCTCTCGATGCTCCTTAAGATATCTTACATTGGATGCTTATATCGCATGAAGTACTGTATGGAGAAACAGCTAGCCAGATCATTTCTTAAGCAGCATCCCAGAGATGGGCTTTGCTATTCTAACTCTTGGAAACACTGCAGCCACTTAATATTGCCTATAACAAAACAATGTCCAAATGCCAATCAAGTAATTTCCTTAGAAGACTTACTACAAAACTTTTTTTTTTTAGAATTTGCAATATTGCCCTGAACTGTGCTACTTTATACTCAAGTCAATGAATGCAGAGGTGCATTTATTGGCTCAAAACAACAAGCACAATACACAAATAAATTGAAAGATGTCTTCCTTCAGTTACTCTAACATCTTCTTCACAGTATTATGAGTTCATGTTCAATGTACATTTAGAAAAATAAAGTCTGAGAGAATCAACTACAGGGAGTATTTTTCTGACTCCACAACAACAGACATGTTACAGGAGTTGTGTTACATGTTTTTGTTTGTGCTCCTCTAACAAAGGGGTTTGTATTGCAGTGATATCCTGTGATACAAGGCCAATGATAGTATTTCTAGCCCAACCTTTACTGAAGAGATATTAAGGATATTTTTAGAACAGTCTAAATGGAAAAGTTTCTTTCCAATAAGAGATCAATCAAATATCAATAGAACTGGCAAAGCTTTATAAATTAAAAAGCTAAGCAAAAAGGAAAATCTGTTGATGTTCAAGAGGTCAGAACCTCTTGGTTACAAGGAGTATGGTACCTTGTGTCTGAAAAAAACTTGAGAATTAGCTACTGAAGCTTTCAAGGATAAGGTCCAGCTAGTCTATGCTTTCATATGGTATGTTAACTACTGTCGCCTTTTTTTAAGGATCTTATTTTGCCCTTTTTGAAAAGAACTGCATAGTTTTTGTGAAGGGAGTGATGAATGGGGGGAGACAGCTGCAATGTATGCAAAATACTTCTTTTAAACTATCAGGTTCTGAATCATATCTCAAAAGCATGAAGAACACAGAATACATTCAGATAGCATGTGTTCTTTAAAAAAGATGCAAAAAATACTAGGACAGGGAGCTCTGAAAACCTTCAGAGTCCTAAATACTGACTCTGAGTATAAAATACACTAACGTAAAATAAAGTGAGGCTGCCTTCCCTGCCTTTGTTCTTCTTCCTTCTCTGATCAACTTTTCCTTTGTTCATTAGTCCACTGCTGAGTTTTTCTTTTACCATTTCTATTTCAGTTTGATTTTCCACATTTAAGTACTTCTGAAGAAACTAAAATTTATTATTATTAGGTAACATATTTGGAAAGTTTCCCCATATTTAACATGTTAATTTCTGTCCTGCTACCTCTTTCCTTACTTTACCATCCAGAATCTATTCATTTTGCTAGAGCCATCAAAAGGTTTCCTCTACATTTATCTAACTTCATTTTTTCTCATTTCCTTCCCCTGTTTTCATTTACTCTCTTGTACTTCCACCACTCCTTTCACTTTTCTTTCTATTTCTTTCTCTCCTTCCTTGATTTCATTCAGTTCTTTCCTTGCCCCTTATTTATTTAACATAATTAGCACAGAGAGAAAAAAAAGGAAAGTGGAGCATTTATAACCAAATAAAGGTTTCCAGAAAGGAGTAATAAAAGAAAAATAACATCTAAAATAAAAGAAATCTAAAATATTTATAAATATAAATTTAATATAATGCATTGAAATAATATATTTATATAAGTATATAAATATAATATGATGCATAGATATTTACATATTTATATTTAATAAAAATTATATCATTTAAAATAATTTAAAATATACATTTAAAATAAATAAAACATAAATTTCATCACAAACAAATTGGGAAAAAATTGCATTTGCAGGCCTTGGTGACAATGAGGTCAAAGAGGCAGCTTATGCCGATAGATACCTTGTCTTCCTGAAGGACCCCCAGTGCAGATACCACTAACAGCTATGTCCATTTTAAGTCCATGAGCCCCTTGCTAGCAAGCCGTACCGTCAACATTGCAGAAAACATCTGTCATTGTTTTCATCTCATGGATCATGGTCTTGAGAAGCAACAGACTCTGTGCAAGTATAGTGAGGGAGATAAATCTGAGCTAAAGTACTACATTCTAATATGTTTACCAAATACCAAATTTATAGGTGGGTATTAAATGGCTCTTTCTCCCCTAGCTGCCAAACGTTTAAAAATTTTTCCTGGGCAAAACTATCTGGCCTGAAGAGCCAGACAACTGACAACATGTCATAAATCCACAGATTTTTAGCACCACAGAATGCAGCCTTACCTACATTTAATGAAAAACCGTAAGGATGGATTTTACTCTTGAATGCACAGACAGTTTCTGCTGAAGCTGATGGACTACTCAAAGTGATAACTGCTGTTATCACTTGGGTATCAGTGGGGCAGCCAGGGACTTTAGACAAGATTACACTTGTGCAATATCCCACATACATCAAATTAAGTGCCATACTACTGGCACTTTCAGGGATTGCCTAGGGACTAGGGGGAAGCATGGGGCTTTGGGCAGATCATTTACTTTCTCTGGACTTCGACACCTACTGTAACACAAGGCAGCTTACTTGGTGGGAAGCTGAGAATAAAATGTATYATAAACTTTGAGAAATCAGTATTCTGTGGTAACTGAACCCATATTTGTACCTGTTGTACCTATGATTTTCAGCTCCTGAAGCGGAAAGTTCATCTTTCTGAAACTGAAGTTCATCTTTACTCCTTTATGTTTCATCAACAACATATTTACAGAGTGCATCTCCCATGTCTTTGCTTTCTTATTTACTGAAGCAACTCTTTCCCTACTGTTATGTGTATGGAGAAGGGAGTTCTGGGTTGGTTTGTTTGTTTTTTTAATGACGTTACAAATACAACTCTACATTTCAGCAGGGAAGAAAACACAAACACTGCATTAAAAAATTAGAAGAATACACATAATTTAACAAGGGATATTCCAAATATTTGACAGGAAGAATGAATCTTTTATTAAAGAGTCATCTAAGTAATGCAACTCTTTCTTTTTTTATATATTCTCACATTGCTGCTTTCACTAAAATTCAAATTATTAAAATTAAAAACAGTTCAGCTCCTCTTCTCCCTCAGAAGACATACACAGTGATCCCACTGGGGAGGGAACACCAGTGCCTGAAACCAAGTGATAAAAGGCCTGGTTCTGATCACGCTTCTGCTGAGGTGAAGCCATTCTAACACCACAAAGTGCAACCGGTTATGCCTAGTTTTCAATGATATGAGACTACACAGAGATCTCTGTAGCAATAGAGAGATATTACTGCAAAGAAATGCATGAAATTGGTGTCGATTTATGAGAATTTTGCAGTAAGGCACAGGCCATCTGCCTTTACATGCATAAAGTAAGAGAGTTTCATAAAGAGGTTACAGCACATAACTAAACCTGTTTGCATGCATTACAGTTAAGGCCAGCTGATCTCGCAACTGCACTAATGCATCACAGCACAACTTAATTTGGAGACTCCAGGCCAACTGCCCCCAGCTAACATTACAAGCAGCAATCAGCACCTAAGAAATTCATAATCAAAACACCCATTCAGATTATGCTACATCCACTGGCCAAGGCCAGATTGTTTCCTTCAAAAACAAGTGCAAGACAGTCAAAAGGACAATCTACTGAGGCCAGTAAGTAGTAATATCTGCAATAATTTACTGCAATAGTAAAACAACATGCATGTTTGAGGGAAGAGTATCTTCTTATCTAGGTTACAGCCCTGTTTAAAATAGAGCCTGAACAGCATTCACTTCCTTTTGGTTACAGTGAATAGTTTGAAGGTTGAAATTACATTCTCTGTCGATCAGGGAACGACAGACATAGGGACAGACTAYTGAAAAATTTCACAGTGTCCTTTTGGCTGCCTTCCAGTCCCATCTCCAAGTGGCTGCTATTCTATTTAATGTAACTGGAGTCTACCCTTAGGATGAATATCTTTCTTCCTGACAGTTTTTGTTCTTTTTCAAGGCAGGGAAACAGCCACAAACGAATAAAGACAATCTCTCCCCTAAACCTCCACCTAAGGGCTCAGAAATGGAACAAACACAAGAGCCAAAATGCTGCTGCATGACTGTCTTGCAAATAAGTTTTTTGACAATTTCACTGAAAACACAGGGGATGTAACAGCTGAGATGAGAATAACCCCAGAAACAGAAATGCTTTTCAATTGAAAAGATTTTAAAACAGACTTGTGTTTTGAGGAAAAACTTGTTCCACAACTGCAATACATGGAGACCAGTCAGAAAAGATACAGTACTGCAAAAAGACTGAAACTGAATCTTGTAGATAACACATTTTAATACAGAGCACAGGCTAAACTGACCATCTGGCTTCATGCCCTAAGACCTTCATATGTTTAATCAGGGATTGCAGAATAAACACCATCTACCTGCTTGAAGAGTCTGCAAAAAGCTTCATACATACAAAGTTAAATAAATCGTCTAAGAAGCTGATAGTCTTGGCTAAATTGCTAATGTAGTTATGCTAATATGATAATCATCATTTATTACATTTTTTACTATTTTTATTGTATTATGTATATTATATCACTATTATTTATCATTATCATCATTATATGATAAAYAGAAGTGCTGCAGTTGTTGCACTTTTTTTATTGCAAATAAGCAGGAAGTCAGTGCTGTAAAATCAATGTTTGTGACTGCTATCCTCTGCAGCTAAGAAGGAACATTCAGTTGTTCATCAGGAAAGGAGGAAAAGGCTGCAATGTGCAAAAGGAGGCACCACTCACAACTAATATCCAGGTAGCAAGAGGTCTGGGATTTATAGTTTTCACAGAATTTTGCAAAGTGGTAAGTGGATTAATCACACTGGAAATAGAAACTGAACTGCCACCAGTTTAGAGTGTCTTTTGTTCAGAGATTGTTTATTATCCTCTAGAAATCTGGAAGACTCAATCACCCAAAATATGCTAGATAATCCCATATAGGTTCTCCCTCTTCCAGCTAGCAGGAGGCAAGTCTTTCCTGAGTTCCCCTTTCACTAAGCCTCTTTATTCCTTTTCTACCCAGCTCTCCGTAGTCAGGTCTAACAGCCAACCCTGTTTAGCCTTSTCCAAACTAAAACATATTTACATATCTCAGCCTTCCTGGAAAATGAGATGAGGGGAAATAGGGCCTCCAGCACAAGTTAGATGATAAACTACTTTTATTCTTGGTTCTTTTACTTGAGAGTCTGGAAAACTGAATATTATCTGATTCTTTTAACACCAGTTAATTACTGCAAGGCTGCAACATTTAGCTCCTTCAGGTTCAATACTTTGTATACTATTGACTTTGTAACTATTGACAGAATTTAACAGACTATAAATGAGCAATTATGCTTGAAATGTTTTAGGAATTTGTCATCTACAAATTAAAACTAAATTCACAGTTAGCAATAAAATATAGTTCTTCTATCATTATGAGTTTCCGTGCTTACTGTATCTCCAATGATTTCCAGATTCTCTTTTTTCTTTTTCCAAACAGATGTAAGGATGTTTTTTCATTGCTAGAATACCTCAGCTGGAAGCTGAAAGTCAGGTTCGATTCTAACTAACTCATGTATTAGTAATTAGGATTTTGCAGGTCAAATTCTACCCCAGTGTCATCTGTCAAGTCACCTTTTATTGCAGTCACATTAAATATACACATACACACACACACATCCTACAGTTACAGTCATAAATGTAACTACTTTTATTCGTGGGAATTGAAAGGTTACTGGACAGTAACAGGACAGAACAAAAACAGGACAGAATCCTGGCTATTCATCTGGATGTATTTTAATGAAAGTGGACATGAAACCCACTCACTGTCCCCATAGCTGTTAACATCTAACCCTAAACAGGAGCAAAAGCCCATATTCATGACTCTTATGAACAGCAGATATGATCATTAAAATAAAAGGAGTTTTATCTTTTTGCTGAAAGTGTTATTTTTTAAATCTGAAGAACTCCAGATTTATACTTTGGAATTAAAAGTATGAAGAAAAAAGTTATTCCAGCTCAATAGGCAGTAATTACAGAGCAAAAAGCTCTTCAGTTGGTGCTTCCTGATGAATTTGTGATTTGAGAGGGAAAAAACAAGTGATAGTGGGCATCTGTTTCATGGTATAGAAGGAATTCTTTCTTCTCCCTTTCCTACCACATACATGAGATACTGTCTCTCTTCTGGATCATGCTGATAATGTACACTACCAAGACAGTTTCTATTGTTATCACAGACTGTGCAGTCATGCTATGCCAGCCTTCTCCAGTATTCTTCATTCCCTGTAAACACCACAGGATTCCACACATTTAATCTGCTTTATATCCTCTAATGTAATTTACCAAGACTTCTTTTTTCTTAGGTGCTCAGATTCTCCCCCCCCCCCCCATAAAATAAAATCTCTAATTCCCACTAGAAAGATTGGAACATGCCCAGGACAAAGCCCCTATTAATATTCAAGCCCATCCCTACCTGTGACCATGACAAGAGTTGAAATTCTGCTGCAAAGGCAGCTGGCAGCTGAGACAACATGAATCTGATGCACAACAGTCTTGTTTCTAGCCTGCAAGCTGTTTCTCCTACTGATGTAGATATATTTTTAAGTAAAGGAGTGAGTCTTGTCCCTAAGGATTACAGGGAGCAGGAGGAGAGCTTCCCAGACTCCTGACAATGTTTTGTCTCTTTGCATCATCTTATGTTACCATTCATGCAACCAAAAAAGTTTGGCAACAGGACTAGTTACACCTGTAAAGTTAAGCACCTTATAAATGTGTTTTGAAAAGGCATTAAATTTTTAAAGCAAATCTCTGTTTAACCATGTTTAACCTTATCATCCACATAACTGACTCCTCCTGCTCTTTGGAATGAGGTGTATTGGTCCTTTGTGGCCCAGTCATTCTTTATGGAGTAAGAAGTGCTTCTTTAAGGGCCTACATAGAAGAGCCCTGAAACATAAGGAAGAAAACAACATTCCTATTTGGAGAAAGAACAGTACAAAGGCGCAAAAGATGCTCTCACTTCAAAGCTGGTTTGCTTACAACAGGACAGAAACCCTGAATATTAAGGAGTGGCTGTCAAGTGACAGAGATGGGATAAAAAATGCATAAAAAGAGCCCTCTGATATCAAGGGGTGCGTGGTGATGCTTTCTGTCCCCACTACTGCAGAAGCTGGACCTGGAACATTTAAATAGGTTGACTACTACATTCACTGACGTCGGTGTAACTCACTGCAGCACAGTAAGCTTTACTGTGACATCTAGGAGAACAATTTCAAACTCAGCATTGTAACTGCACAGTACCACTATATCCAAACCCCTGCAGCTTCACTGTCTTCTTTACAGGGTCATATGGATGTAAGCTTAGGCCATGAATACATATCACTTGCTCTTCCCAGCTGTGCTGGGTGAGAAGGCTACAGCCCCACAACCTGCCAGCTTAGCTGGCCATTCTGTACCATGTTTCAGACACAGTAAATGGGGCTAGCAGAGACCTTGTGTTAAATCTCTTTTTCCTGAAGGAGTTTAGGGAGTGATAGCCAAAACCAGGAGCTGGAGCCAAATCAGAAGAAAATGTGTGTCCACATCCAAGCACAGAGTTTGGCCCCCTTCTGAATCTGGAACTCCCTCTGGTTGTTACCTATTATTTCCTAACTGAATTTTGCCCAGATAAAACCAGAATTTAGAAGCACTGTTTCCCTTTCCAATTGTAAAGAGTTTGATCAAGCACTATGCAACATCCATTATAAAGAGTTTGATCAAGTACTATGTAACGTCCATGAAATCATGATCCTTTATCAACTGATATCAACTGATATATCAACTGACAGGTAGAATATCTGTAAAGTCACATAGGAATAAGATACCAATAAAGAAAAAAAAAGTATTTTATTATGTTCTATTTGAGGAAAGACTTCTTTTTCCCCAAATGTTTCCTCTTACTCTGATTAAACCCACAAATTCACTGTAATGTGGATAGCACTTGAAGCTCCATTGATCAATGCAATCATTGCCAACATTTTCACATTAACTTATATGGGTTTAGCATTATTTTTAATGTAATTCTTCAGATGTGCTTTCAGAGGGCAAGTCATTACAAAGGATTTTATTATGCACAGGCACATTAAAATTATTTTTCAACATTTTCCATTTTCTAATTAAACTGTCTAGAACAATTTCAGTTGTCATCAGGTATCAGGTATCATCAGGTAAGATAACCTGTCATCAGGTTATCAGGTTATCACACACAAAAATAATACAAAATGGGATCAGTTTTTCTCCAAATATGCTAAGAATAGGAGTCTATTATTGACATTTTAGGTTGAGCACCAGCATAAAGTTGCATGGGGGAATATCAGTAAGGATACCCAACAAGACTGAGTTTCACGTTCTTCRTTTGCTATCGCCAGAACACGTACTCAGGAACCAGTAGAGCTGAGCATTGCAGCGGATAATATCGAAGCGCCACTTGTTCTAAGGACTTTGCAGTGGCTGAGGAACATTTTTGCTTATAAGCCAGCTGGAACCCATCAGAATACTGCAACAGGACAGCATCCAGAATGATGTCCAGTGTCTGGCTATGTGATGGACAGGCAGTTAGTTGTCTGTGTCAAAGCAGTTGGGGAATACATGTATCTTCATACATACTTAATAGAGGTTTCCAGTTCACTTATTAGAGCACAGTTCAGCAAGTATGGTAACTGCTAGATGAAAGTGAATCTAAGGCCAGCAATCAGGGATAAATCCACCCTTTGCTTATTAAGTATCATTCCATTTTTACCAGCAAGTTATCTAGACCAGCAGATTGCTAGGCAATAGCCTGGGAGTTAACAGATGAAGTTCTGGGCCAGACAATTCTCACCGATAAACCTAAGACCCTGATGCTGTGCAGTGCACAGTCTTGGGCTAGTTCTTCGTTGCCATCACTGTATGTGTGGTATGTTTGTTATGTATTTAGTTCTACAAGAAGAGCATTCCCTGTGTCATCCTGGAGTCTTGAACTCAATGGGTAATATCTTTATGATACAGATTTGTTTTAAATTAAAACCTATATAGTTACTTTTTCCAGCCATTCAAGATACATTTAATCAGCTTTACATCATCACAATGTCTTGAAGTAGTGAACATGAGGTTTTGGAGCTGCTGGCTGAAGACCCAAATGGCAGTGTGCTAATAGCAGAAAGGGTCTAGGCTGCCATCTCAATCAGTTCATTCAGGAGTTGTTACTCTGTGAACTCCACCAGGCAGCCTCTGCTTGCCATACATCTGCCACCTGTATTTCTGTTTACTTGTCTCCACCCATTTTGCTACAGGTGACAGAAAGGCTTACCAAAGTGGGATAATTTTGTTGAGTCCACCAGTCCTGGTAAAAACAAAACAAAACAAAAAAACCCCACACACATTGGTTAGGACTCTGATTTGGGCAAAACTGCTGACTCCGCATAAATAGTTTGTGTGATCTTCGGTGCCAAGTCCCTGTTTCAGCAGTATTTAAATATATAATTAATTCTAAATACTGGGAAATTTCATCTCTATTCAGGAAAGCATCCCTCCCAGTAAGTCAGTCAGGACTGCTCTTTCTCTAAGATTAGAATATTGAAAATCATTACAGTATATCTTCTGTCTCCTACCATAATGAGAAGCATAAAATTTCCTGTACATTATAAAAATATTGGTTACATAGGCTAGGGCTTACATAGAGTTAGGACTCAAACAAGATTATGTCTTACCCTAGAATGAGCACAAGAGCAAAAATGCAAAGTTTAGGACATATTAACTGCATACCAAGATACGACATTAGCATTCTCAATTCATAAGACTTATTAAATAAAATCATTAAGAATTATGGCATATAACTGTAGAAACATATAACAACTTAGGTCTGAAAGGACCTTTGACAGTCAACTGCCCTAATCTCTTGCTCAAAGCAGGGACAACTTTGAAATTAGATACAGCGCTGAAGTTAGGACAAGACAGGGCCTCATCCAGTCAACTTTTCTTTATCTCCAAGGAAAGACCTAGCCAGAAGGTCAAGGGAAGTGATTATTTCTGTCTACTCTGCACCAATGAGACTGCATCAGAGTACTGTGTCCAGTCATGGGCTCCCCAGTACAAAAAAGATACTGACAAACTGGAGCCGGTCAAGCAGACAGACACCAAGATGATCAGAGGCTGAAACACGTGATTTATGGGGAGAGACTGAGAGAGCTGTGTTTGTTCAGTCTGGAGAAGAGAAGGCTCAGGGAAGGCTCATCTTACTGCTGCCTTCAACCACCTAATGGAAAGTTTAGAGAAGACAGAGCCAGATTCTTCTTAGAATTGCACAGAAAGAAGAAGGGACAATGAATGTAAGTTGTAGAAAGGGAAATTCTAACTCTGCATAAAGAAAAAATCCTTCACAATAAGTGAGGTCAAGCACTGGAAAAAGTTGCCCCGAGAGGCTGTGGAGTCTTCATCTATGGAGTTATTCAAAATTCGACTGCTTGTGGCCCTGAGCAGCCTAACTAACTTCAAAGTTGGATCTAGCATTGAAGTTGACCCTGCTTTGAAACAGGGGTTGGAATACATGACCTCCAAAGATCCCTTCCAAACTAACTTATTCTGTGATTACATGATTCTATTTTTCATTGAAGGGAAACAAAAATGTTCATCAATATTCTAACATGAAGCTGATTATAACTGTCCCCTTGAACAGACTATCTTTTGTTGTGATGGCATTGATTTATTCTTGCCTTACTGTGATGTCTTAAGGAATCCACTCTATTTTCAAAAGAAGAAGTGGTTTCTCCAATCAGTACCAATTGCTTTCCTTCAATACCAGTACTAAATAAATCAGTACCAATTTCTGTCCTATCTAGTAAAGACTGTAGCTTTTTTTTTTTTTTTTTTGCCATTGGAATATCTTGCTAGATATTTCTCTCTTTACTACTGACTTCTTCATAAAACTTTGAAACTTAATAAAATTGCTGTTTTTCCTTGAAAATCCTGTCCCAATTTATGTGTTTAGAGCTTCCTGGATGCATCTTCCAAATACAAAAATTTATTTTATAAAATGCAACACAGGCATATACAATTTGTTTCAGTGTCACAGTCCTCTTCCAAATGTCACAGAGAACTCTCACCATGAAAAACTTGTACCTGTATCAAGGGGATTTTCATACACATTACAAGAAACAAATCAGCCTGAAGCAATGCTCATGTGAAACATATTGCATTTTTATTCATTTCTATGCACCTTTAAAGTCCTGCTATATGGCATACTTAATTCATGGGCAACAGTCCCTGCTTCTGTCTCAACATACAAATACTCAGGTATTTATAGAATGAAACAACTTCATGTACCAATTAACATCAGTCATCCCAATTACATTATTTTCAACACTTCATGCCTTCTTCACCCTCCTATTTCCCTCCTCCTTCCTGTCCTTTTTCCCAGCCACCATGCCTGCACCAGCTCTGTACTCTCCCAGCACTAGCCCTGACCCTGGATGCAAGGCTATTCAACTCACTGACATAGCAAAAAATGTTACTCACCTCAGTTGGTCTTCTGCTGCTTTAGTGAGCCAGATGCACCCACCACGCAATCATCTTGAAAGCTCTGTCTCTCGCTCAGGCAACAAGACCGAGGAAGGGAGTGGAGCAGAGTGACAGGAGGGAGAAGCTAGAACCTCCCCCTTTTGCCAGAAGTAAGCTGTTATTCTGGGTCCAGCTGTTTCCTAAAATTACAGCCTCCACCTCAAAAGTAAGGCCTAGCACGCTATATTTTTTTTTTTTTAACGTCCCCTCCAAAATACTTTCAATATTGTATTCTGATCTTGTTTCATTAAAGTTTAAAAACACCTCAAAAGCACATACAGTAGGTTACATGAAATATCTTACAAAACTAATTAAATTTTCACGTTATACATTTACAGTTAAGTACACATTAAGTGTCATTCTGTAATACGAAGTATTTCTGAAAAACAAGGTCACAAAAACATCAGTCACAAAAACACTCTTGCCATGAACGAAGCCAAAGAGCCATTCATTTTTTCTGTTAGAATAAGACTGGGATTTTTCGAGCCACAGACTACAAATGTTAAATACCCAGTACTGCAAACACTCAGTAGACCAGCAGTAATGACCTATGAACATACATGGCAGTAGATCTTTACAAGTTTGAAGCTAAAAAAGATGAATTAATGAATTATTCCAGAGGAAGAAACAGACTGAGGAAGTGTTTTAATTATCTGATATTAACACAGACTCAGATAAAGGTAACTAATGCTTCCCATCTGCCAAAGCTACAAAGCATTCCTTGACTAAACTTGCTTACCTACCCAAAATACCCATTTACCATACCTTGTATACGGAAGACATACATCTATTTGTCTCTAGATCCTTAACCCATTGTGGTGGTGTTAACCCATCAGTTCTTACTAGCTAAACAGAATGATAATGTGTCAACACCTACAGAGATGTTTTTAAAGACATCCCTGCCAAAAGCAGTGTTTGGGTCACCAGCTACTGAACTGCTAATGTTAAATCAGTATTTAATACGTGTTCCATACAGCAGTTCTAGCAGTACTGGAATTCTGAGAGCAGCACATTTGATGCGTGCTATGAATGCACAGCAAGCCAAGCATGTTTGGGGCTGCCAGACATACAAAAAAAATCAATAGGCAACTGCCTAAAGCAGTAATCTACAACTGTAAGTGGCAGGGTTGGCTGGTGTCCTGGTGGGATTCATTTTGGATGAAACCTGAAATTAGCATCCTAGTTGTTTCTAGTCTTTAAAGTTCAAAAACACAGTTTACAAAAGTAGTATATTAACTACCTTATAAAGGCATCAATCCAAGTATTGTTAGTAGTAAAATGACCTAAACTGATAGTGTAGACTCCCTAATGTTTTCATGGTGATGAAATAATAAGACTATGTAATTTAAACTGATATGTATAACAGAAAAAAATCATATGTCCTAACCAAGAAAGCAGCTTTGAAATCTAGAACGTCCTTAGTTTGACTTCAGTTATAATGTGAATCTTGTGATCATATAAATCAGAATAAATATACCTATGACATCCGAGATGGTTTAAACATTTTAGAAAATTCTAGTGAGAAAGTATTCAGTAAATAGATTATGTGTTCATACATCTATTCAGAACTGCAGCTTTTTTTCTATAGTTATTTCCTGAACATACTTTAATTCTTATTCAGAGGCCGACACAGCCGTTTATAATTTCACAGGGTTCCAGCCACACTTCAATACAAGAAAAATCCTAACTGCAAAGGGAGTTTACCAGTTCAAGGATTTTCACCTTACTAAGACTTCATTCCCTGCTTCAAATCTTCACCTTTGGACACAGATCTACGGGAACTGCTAGATCTTTGAAATAGCCATGACATAATAGGATGCACCGGACAATAGGCTAAAAAATCTGTAACCATGAGCTGTATAGAACTTGCAATTAGCAGTACTTACCCTCTAATAACACAAAATAATGGATGAGTCAGGTAAAGAGATGAGATTTCATTTGGATTTTCAATATAATTATGCAATAATATACAATATTTGCCAAGTCAGCTATTTTTCTATGGTGACAGGCTATAATAGTGGATGGAACAAAGGACRAAGAGAGAGGGTTAAATCCAAGGCTATCTTAAGCAGCAAAGACCATACGATTTCAAAGAATCCCTGTAGAAAACTGAATTCCTTGTTATCTAGCAGATCATTTATCCTGCATTAAAGGCTTGCACAGAACAAAATATCTGCTAAATCCTTTGGTAATATGTTATGATGGTTACAGACACTCACTATTGAGAATGTGCACTGAATTGTCATAAAACACACATTAATGGATAGTAATGATTTCTGTTAAGACAGTCTAGTCTTACAAACTGGCTTTCAGAAATTTTCACAAGACAGACCGGAGAGATCTAGAGAGGCATATGAGGGAAGGAAGCCCATACAAGAATTATTTTTTAAAAAGCTGATTACCAGTAACTATACTAGCTATTTCATAATCAAATGCTAATATCTTCATTCTTTTATGCACAGACTGTTTAGTGAGGCTACATTCAATCCCTTCATATGAATATGTCCAGCTGCCTGGACATATTCCAAAACCAAAAAAACAGTCAATTTAAAACCAAAATAATGATATTAACTAGACAAGAGGTCCAGATTTAAATAACTTCCATTATTAAAAGAAGTTTACATTTGACTTCTTTTGAGATTAAAACTGCACACATCTTAGTCATTGCCAGTATGAAACCAAAACTCTTAGTGATCACATAAGCTACAAATATTTTCTCTGAGAAATTGTCACAGGACCAGAACTATGGAACCACAAGCGGCTCAGAAATCTTTTATCTATCTGAAGTGGTGCACAAGGTAGTGCTCCTGATAAATAATACACAGAGCATGACAAATCTTATTTTGCCTAATGAAAGAGACCGTAAACTTTTTCAAACACACACATTTTCAGGATGCCAATGCAAACAGGAGGTAAAAGCTGGAGAAAAGTGTTGCCCTTTACCAAASGAAAAGTTTTCTTTCAGTAAAGCTCTTTTGGTGCAGTAAAGTTTCTTGCAGTAAAGTTCTATTAAATACAATCTCTCATTTAATATGCCAAGAAGAAAGGATTCCCTTATTCCTGTGCTGAAGCTGCAGCCAGAATTGTGCCTGTGGGCAGAGTGCTTATTGATCAGAATCAGTAAGAATAGAGGCAGCAGGAATGTGAAATTCCCCCATGTGAAATGCCTCAGAAGGGATTTTGGGGAAATAGATAATCTTATGGACAAACCATAGTAGTCTACCACTATCACCACAGCATTTTCACAGATTAGAGAGAAGGGATATTGCCACATCTTTTTCTTCTTCATACAAAATTTTCTCCAGCAAAATAATGGCTATCATCAAAATCTTCTCATCCTGGCTTTATGAATTTTTACCTATGGTTAGAGTAGAATACAGCAAGGCAGAGATGATCTCATCATATGTTGTACATCACATAGAATAATGGTACCCAAATTTGGTTAGTTTTTTTCATTCTGTATGAGTAACTGAATGACTAAAATGGGTGGTACCTGCTTCCAGTGTTTCTCTCGTGACATCAAATCTTCATGCCATTTTGAAAAGTATTTGATGAAGTTCAAATAAGTATGCTATGACTAGCTGGACACTGAGGGAGCTGAGGGAGCTTTGAGATATCTCATTAATTCTACTGGTCATTAGTGCATAGGACGATATATTTCCAACAGTTTGTGGTCTTCAAAGATTTTTTTTTTCCAGACAGAAGCAAAATGGATAATCAGGATACCACGGCTTACCTGCTCCCTTTGTCACTGAAACAAGCCTATACTGGCAGTTCAAAGCATGTCTGAATTTGCGTTTATCTTACTGAGAAACAGTCCGTCACCAGCAGCTAATGATCTTTTTTGCCCTAATGAATCTACCTTGAAAGTCAGGTCTGGGGATCCATGCTGTTCACAATTACTAAAACATGAAAGCCAGACTAACTCYGCTCAGGACATTGATGGCAACTCTGTCAGTTAAATGTCAGCTTCATGAACTAGGTATCAATTCAGACAATTCAACTCTATGTTTATATTAAAGATGATGCACGCAGAAGCTTTTTTCTGAATGAGTCTTGGATCTCTACTGGCATAGGGCACAATGGAGACCAGCAGCTACAAATGAGAGTTTTGAGTGTTTAAGGAAAGTGAAAAAAACACATAGCTGTTTCTGGTAGCATAGATATGTTTATGATAGCATAGGCATAAAGCTAGCTGCTGGAGTCCAAGTGAACCTCCTACGGGAAGTCATCACAATATGAAGCATCTTGTTATTCTTTCTGTTGTTAGTGCTTCTCATTACACATGTGAATGAACGGAAAAACAAACAGTATTCCTTTGTCGTTACATCTGTCCTGAAGCCAAAGTCTTGTTCCACTTGCAAAAGTCACATTCTTCTTTGAAATGTTGGAATATTACCTTTTTAATGAGGGCTAATCCACCTAATATTTACTGTATGGTAGAAACACTCACAGTTATCTCAGAATAGTAATTTCACACTTTTGTTTAACTAGAGCTTATTTGTCTTCCTGTTCCTTCAGTATCATGCTGGAGCTCTGTTCAGTCGTGCCTGTCCTGTCCTAGCCCCAGGACCTGAGAGTTCCCACTCTCCCTGCCATAACAGTGTGAGTGGAGCAGCCTCCAACAGACCTGCACAGCTAGAGAGTTCCCCTGGATGGAAAGAGATTCTCCACCACAACGTCCAGGTGCTTTAATGCTTCCTCAGAGAGGAGGATCCACAGCTTATATTTGATGTTCTCTAAGAAAACAAAACTGCAGGCTCTCTCCCCTTTTCTTTCTCATTAACTAACATGAGAAAGGCAGCTATATTGCAGCCTTGTGGCAATATTCATTAGGCAGAGCAGAAGATATCCAAAAAACCAGCAGCTCCTTGACTCAGCACTCTGGGAGTGGGGGGGTGGGGGAGGTGGTTACCGAATAGCAATAATAAAAAATACCTCTGCATTGTCATGTGCAATATTGCTTACCTCCCTTTCTATATCTGAAGCACTTAATTTTAAGGATAGAATATTATCAACACTAACTGGTGTATATGAAACAAAGTGCAAATCTCTATAAATACATCTGTTTTATTGACTAGTGTCAATTAAGGTAAAAAAAATTAAAATCTCTACAAAAGTAAAATTATGTAAGCAGAAGAGCAGGTTTAAAAACAAAACACAGAGCTCAGGAAGGTATATTCACTTGTCAAAGCAAGTAAACTACCAGATGAAAGGGAGTCTAAGTCTGAATATAATTAAAGCCTTATTTTTTCCCCAAGAGCACAGACGTAGATTTGCTGAAGTCTGCATATTTAAATATACAATGATAAATATGAGCTATTGAGCCATCACCAATTATTTTAAAAGAGAAAACTGTTTATTTATAAAGACATTGTCACTTATAAAGAAACACAAGAAAGACTTAAAGATGAGGAAGGATAAGTCTTTGGGTTTTGCAGGTTTGGGGTTTTTTTATTTGGGGTGGAGGGTTGCTTAATTTGCTTTGTTTCACCTCCATTTCTGACTTTCTAAGTATTGCACGTTTCCAATGTTACCTTTTTGGCTTTTCATGGAGGAAGGAACTATTGTGGCTTTTAGAGTTTGCTGCAACCTTTCACATATCTCAACAAGTTAGTGAACCTTTAATGCAATATTCCTGCCTGTTAAACAGGTCAAACCTAATAAGTGTTATAACACAAATCAAAACCAAAGGTTTAAATGGTCTCTTTTGCCTTGCAGCTGCTCAGCAGTTAAATGTCACAAATGTCCATTTCTTTAGCTCGTTGGATAAGGTAGGGCTCCAAACCATTGGACTAAACATGCCTAAAAAAAAATTAAGAGGAATGCTGTGTTCAGTTTTCATAAAGAAATGATAACACAGGACACCAGCCTGCACTGAGCTTTAGCACCTCAGCAATGGTAGCAGCTGAGGTGGATCAGGCTGGGGACAGTGGCTTTAGCCAGACTTCCAGCATCTCAGTTGTGAGTTACTATGCATGCAGGAGAAACAAATGCCTAACCTACAGGGCTTTCCCTGGGCTGCCCTGCAGGTAGTATGCATTACAGGCCTAGCTGCATTGCTTTATCCTTCTCTCCTAAATAATCTGAAAAGAATTGAGTGAATTTTTTCCCCATAATTATGAGGACCAGGAAACAGAGCTAGAATTCCCATAGCTACCTAATGATATGAGATTTGCTATAAAAATTATACTGGTAGCAAAAATAAATTTTTGGATGCTTAGAAGCTTGGAAACTGTTACAGAAATGGCAAATCAAAAATATTGGCCATAGGTAAACCAGTTTTCAGTATTCTTCTGACAATTACATTATCAGAGCTTAATGAAATCCAGCATATCAGATTAGCTTAACAGTCCCTACCTCTAACTTGTACTACCATGTTATCTTCCAACAAGTATGAAGCAAATGGATTAGACCTACAGACTAATTCTATAAATTTCCCTTCAGACTGATTTTCTTGTACTTTCTCGTAAAATTTAAGAAAATATTTTCCAATAAATTGAAAGTCATTTAGTTCTCTCACTAATTACTCCTCAATAAGTCTGGAGCAGATGCACTTTCTTTTTCTCAAGTGCCTTTAATTTCTTTTCTGCATGCACAGACATGCACTTAATTAAAACTTTCCATCAAAGTGGCATTAGCTAGATACACAAGGCATACCAAGTTGTCCTTAGACTCCCTGCCAGAAAGCTAGCAGTGCTGATGCTTTTCTTCATTTATTTTAGCGTCGCAAAATAGGTAATTTATAACCATATAAATACAGAGCCCACAACATACGACCACTCTCTGTGGCAGTGCAACACAGACTCAGCTGTTTAGCTGGTCCTGTTCCCTCTGACTGGTTCATGCTACCGAATGCAGGATCAGAACACRCTTTACTAAGTATCATCTGGAACGCCATAATAAAATCAATCACTAATATGAACATTTAAAAAGGTGCCAGGGAGCAGCACGAACAAATCCCATTAGCAGAAGACAGTATTTGTGCAGATAACTACTATTCACCGCTTTGAAAATTTAACCCTAGGGTTTTATACATACAGGCAGGAGGTAGACATCCCATTACAAAATGATTTTTTTTTTAAATCAGGATGTTGGGATTTTTGTTAGGAAACAAAAATACAGGGAGAGAAGCAAAACTCTCTGATATAGTATTATGATTGCAGTAAAGGATTAAAAAAGAAACGTCTGAAGCAGGGGAAACATCTAAGAAATCGTGTAATTGCCAGAAGCATTTGAAAAGTCTGCAGAACACCACAATTGCATTACATTGTACCAATTCTGCTTAGGAAGACTAATGGAAGGTTTCAGAGAGATATCTGGCAAGCATATAGCAACCCTCGAGAAAAAACATACTTTTGAAAACCAATGTAGCCATTTCTACATGTGAGAGATATAGCAGAGTCTATATAACGCCACTTACTCTGTCAGGAACTGATGTTTGTACATGTACATTTCACATTTAAATTGAAATTAAACTGGTGTTGTTTTAAATTCAAACTAGGTTTCAGGTGTGACAGCACTGATAATCTTTAATCTAATTTTATTTCTTGAAAATTAGAAAACTCTTACAAAGTTATTTTTACAGCTAGAATCCAACAGGAACAATTCTATTAGGACTGGAAACATATCAACAAGTGGAAATATCTACAGGGCACTGAGGTCCAAGTTCAGCACAAAATTTGAGCATGAGCAAAAGTTCATCCCTATTTGGGAAACATCTTCATGCTTTTCTATGCAAGAAGAAAYGGCTGAAAGGCGGCATGAGTACCTTCACTTTCGACGGATTTTATCGCACCACAGGATAGGCCTTCGATATATGCCTTAGCATGTTTTTCATCAAATTGCATTTCTTGCAAGGAAAAAGCAAACAACTTTTTTCCCATCACACTTGGTAAAGGATATAGGCATGGTATTAAACAGTCTACAGGATATATATATGTATGCATCGATTGCAAAGGTAGTACATAATGGCAAAATCTTAGTCCTTATTAAGCATGTCACAAACAAGACCATGATTTAATCCTAAAATACCAATATGTCAGTTAAAAATACACATACAAGCAGAGAATCGTTTGCTACTGTTCATGTGCAAAATGACTCGTGTTTCTTTTAGAAAAATTCCATTAAAGCATCAAATAACCTTGAGATGACTCTGCATAATTGTTTCAGGAGGGCAAGGATGTCCACTTCTTCCAGCAGCATCAGAAACACAATCAAAAACCGCTGAATTGGCCAGGAAATTATTGTGACAAAGAAGGACTAGATAGAAAAGGTTGTTTCTGATAACATGTCACTGAAGTTATGAAGCATTTGTTAGAAACTTAAGGTGAAATTCTGTCTCGTAAAGAGAAGACAGACTTCCACTCACTTCAGAAATGCTCCAATTCAAAGAAAAACAAAARGCAAAAAACTACTCAGTTACTGAGATGCCAGGTCCACTTTGTAATTTCAGGTGCTAGCCACTTTTGAAGCTGTAACTTATAGTATTAAAGTTTATAACTTAAGTGCAAGTGTAATCCTATAATCTGCAGGAAATAATCAGACCCTCTTACAGAAACTCCAAGATATAGCAAAGAAACACAATAGCAGAAGTAAATAATTCTGAATATTACAGCTACAGCATAAAGGTCATGTAGAAATGGAGGAAGTGACTTTCTCTGACAAAAAGATTTGAATATACATGCCAGTTAGGTCGTTTAACTCATGCAACTCATGCCTTTGAAAGGCTCCACACAAGGCAGGAGGAGCTTTACTGCAAAACAGCCCTCTTTAAAAAATAATTGAGAAAAAGTTGATCATTTCAGATTAATTCAAACACAAAAATTAAACTTTTTATATTTTTATTTGTATAAACATAGATTATATTTAAATATTCATACACATTAATGATGCAGTTGCTTAACAGAAATTTTAAAAAGCTGCTTGCTTTTTCTTTGATTTTATTTGTATGTATAGGAAGCAAAAGCTTTGCTTAGATGGATTGGTAAATTAAAAATAAACATTTCCTGCATTTTGTTGTATAATCATAATTTGCAACCAGCTTACTGGGGCTTAAGCCTTTGGGTTCGAAGTATGAACACTGACTGGGCTTTTTATAGTCATCTCCTGTAAGCTCTTCAGGACACTTTTTGTAGATCCATGGCAAATGAAATTGTTGACATCCTATTACTTCTTTAGTTTAACATTGCTGCTTTAGGTTTTAGTTTCATTATTATCAGACAGAGAAAGATCAAAACTCTCTGTAATCTCACCCTTCCCTCAAATAGGAGGTGTGATAAGGGAAGTGAGACTCAAGTAAGCTAACAGAGGATACGTTTTCAAGAAGTGCACGTTTAAGGTAGCTACTGTACTACAGAGGGTAAGTACAGAGTCCTGGACCAACTTAGCCACAAGGAGATCGGTAAGAATTTGGGTGAACTGAGTCCAAGCTGGTGGACTGAGTGTAAGAGGCAGAAGATGCACAGCAGGCGTGCAGACAAGGTATAGACAGAAAGCAGGAAACTGAGCAAGAAGAGATCAGAGAAAGTAGTGTGTAGCAAAGACCAAATCAAATGAAAAGATTCTTTTTATGAGAGGAAAATTAAGCAGATAAATGACCTGAGAAGGTCATTCCATCCACAGGAAAGTTCTGCTGTATGGATAAGATCTAAAGCTACCAACATACAATGCTGTCAAGAAATGCAGAGAATGTAGCCCCTTACATCCTGGATCAGTTGGCACTGGGACAGTGTGAACATTTAAGGCGAAGAAGAAAGATCTTCCCCTGTTGTTATTTGATGTCAGCAAGCAATCACTCATAATTGTGTCCACGCACTCCATTCCATCTCCTCTCTTTGCTTACCTACAGCTAGAACAAATACTGTTGGGAGAAGTGATGGGTTATCAAAAGACAGAGTCACAGTCTATGTCGGAAGGATGAACTCTGCAACAGAGAGACGGAGGATACACCGAAGGTTTGGGTTACCCCATGTTATGAGTTATGTGATCTATTATTACATCTGAGCTCTCATTAAGCATGACACAGGCTGGATAAGATGCTCATATGTGCAGAAGAGAAACAAACCTTGAAAACCAAGAGATAGTCAGCATAGGATGTCTCACATTCTATTGCCTTATATACTTCTGTATGCTATATTGCATCTATTCTGGTTAAATTAGAAAGCAAGTCCCACAGCTACCATATCATTTTGCATTATTCAGCCTGCAGGCCCAGAAGCAATAAAATATCACAAGACGTTTAAGGTTCATATTTGGGAAATGGTAGTAAACTTAAAAAAGTCCATGTCAATAGATACTATTTTGCAATTCACTACTGTAACAAAGTTCAGCAATAACAAAGTTAATTGCATAATAGAGCAGAAGACATAAAGCATGTTACAGCTTTATTCGAGTAGTGTCACTTTCTATTAAAAAGCAGAAGAAAGGGCAAAGTGAGCACCATGTGAATTTAGGCCAAACCAGATAATTCTGTTGGTAACTTGGGAAAAAAAAAAAAAAAAGAATTGTCTATGTCACCTGGTCTTAGTTTTCGATAACAGAACAGAGTTTACTGGCCATCTATTGGCCATGCTTTGGAACCTGGCAGGGGCATCAGAATAAACACAGGAATGGACCAGGTCTAATGCCAATAAAAATAYGAATAGAAATTTAGAAACCATGTGCAACCATAGCCTTTCTGCAGCTCATCTTTGGACAGGCCAGAATTATTAGCAGTACAGTCAAAGCGAAAGAAGCAACTAGGCTTATATTATCTTGAATACCCTATAAGAAGTCGATACTAGGAACTCATAAAGGAACACTATTTCCTTGACTTTCTAATAAGAAAACAGATATAAGAATAGGAAATCAGTGTTTGACAGTGACTAAAAAGATGATGTTTCTTTCCAAAGCTCTTCATCCTCCTTCTAACCAGTCACATTACTTGCCCAGTTCAGCTATCATCTGAAATCATAAACCTGACAATATAAGTAGACTCAGGAAAAAAGGTTTATTTTTCTACTTATCATAAGACTCAAATTGTTTCTGAAAGACCTAGTCTAAGAAAATTTATAATAACTTTCTTGAATGGCTGATCAGAATATGATTTGGAATGAAAAATATCTGCCTCCAGGAATGACTGTTATATTATGCAGCATTTGGACCATTCGCCAAGGGGCTCTCAGCACTGCAGTTCACACAAACTGGGCTGTCCATCATGAAGCACTAAACCATCAACACCTAGTGGAAGCTACCAGCAGCATAAACTGCCAGCCACCTCTGGGTAAAGTCATACCCTGTAAATAAAAAGCTTTTCACAAAGAAGACCTCAATAAAAATAAATCCTGACTTCACATCAGGGTGATCAGGGTGCCTGGAGATCAGCATCCTTTCCTCTTCTTGCTCACCTTGTTCTATCTTTCCTTTGGAAAGGAAATAAATAGCTTGAATTTCATCTAAGTGACACTAGCCCTCAACAGACCAACTACTGGCAACAGATCATGCAAGCTCTAACTCCTTCCTTAGCTCTATGGACTTCTTTGAGCTTCAGACCAATGGGGTTGGGGGGAAGGAAGAGGACGGAGAAGTCACACAGTCATGGCAAGACACAACTCAGCCAGAGTTCAGTATGCCAGCTAACTTCTAATTAGCTAGAAATATCAGTGGGAGTTTGGGTGCTTCACAGTACAAAGGTGGTATCCTCCATCACAAGCTCAAATCAAGCACATGCCAACTCACAGACTTCTCAAAATGGGGGAAAATGGATGCAGCTCCAGAAATTGAGCCATATCACATATATGTTTGAGCAAAGGTACTCATAACTCTCACCTCCCACTTCTCACAATTTCTTCCTTCAGTCTGCTAAACTTATTTAGGGACAAAATAGTTGGGTGCTGTGGGTTAGATTTGACATGTAGGCCATCACTTGAAGTGCTTGATCTAGGCTAGGGAAGGAAAAGAGAACTGAGCGTGCCATCCAGGAGAAATACTCTCCAGTCAAGTGAAAATAATTTAATTGACCTATACAGTGTAAGGTTTCCAGTTTGAAGAAAGTATAGAACCACAGGGTAGAGTACCCCTGAACATTGTGATGCCAGTGTTAGATAAAGAGTCAGCCAGAGTCCTGGCAAATCCTGAGGAACTGCTAATTTGGGGCCTGACTTTATCTATTTGCAGAGCAAATTCCATTCTGTCCCACAAAAAGTAGGTTCCCACAAAGTAAAAATTCCTTCCTAGAGCCGCTTACTTAATTTTCCCTTCCACAAGAGAAGAATGCTATTGGCAATTGCTCTCGCAAGACTGTAATGAGTACACAACATGAATAATACATCACATCAGAAACGCATTGATATACATATTGACCTCTGCTATTTCCATGCTGGTGTCTATTGTAGATTCAATTAACTGGAGAAAAATTAACGTGGTAGAGAAAAATATGAGAGCAGAATAAAAGACAACACAGGGAAAACACAACAGTTGAGCATTTAAAGCTGTGGGATCAGCTCTCAAATTAACTTGAAATAAAGAGAAATTCACCTCTTCATAAGCAATGTCAGTTCATGTTGACAATGCAGCTTCTTGTAAAGCAATTGAGAAATTATTTTCCACATTTACAGGCTAATTTTGTTATAATTGTTCTGATAGGACAGTTACTTTTATCAGCTTCATCATTCTATCAGTTCAACAGGGATTATCTGTTAAATATGAACTTTGCACGTAAAATTAAAAAAAAAGGTAAAAATTAAAAAAAAAAAAGGACCTGAGACACTATATACCTGGTAGCTCCTGACAATCTGGAGACAAGAGATAATTTAATCTTTAAGTTAGAATTTGTTAACTGTTATGTGGCTATTATAATTGGCAATGTATCATTAGAACCAATTCAAATTCATTTTAGAGGAAGATAAACCTTTATCATCTTTTCCTATAGAAAAATGATATTTTTCATGTAAATACAACACTTCTTTTTATGAAGAGAATTAACATTTCAAACCAAGATTTTCAAAGATTCTCACTGGTCTTGGACAATCTATTTGTAGGAAATTATAACCTTTAAAAATGATCAGTTTAAAACCCAAGATTTTGCTATTCACAATTAACAGTCATCTATGAAAATTAAATTCAAAATGCACTGCACTTGTGAGAATGGAATAACTAACAAGCAGTCAATCACTGCCTAATTAAAATATGGTAGCAATCTCAAGATTATGTGATATATTTTCTCAGTTTACATATAGGAGACTATTGTATGGAAGTGCACTCCATAGAAGTGGACTTTCTTTCCCTCCTACAAGCAGGAAACCCTTTATTTATCATAAGTTGTTCACAACAGTATGAATAAAGTGAGGAATAGCAAAACACAACAATTAAAAGTTGAATATGGTTATATTTTCTCTTTCCAATATAGAGGAGTGGCAGAGAACTTCTCTTGCCCAGATATACATTTTCTCATAAAAACTCTTGTTTGCAGACATGGAAGAGAATTTTGCATTTTCCGTAAAATTCCATATGAGGAATTGCCATCTGCATAGTAATCAAAATTCAGTCTGGGAGAAAAGGGATTTACAGAACCAATTTCCAAGGCTACTCAAAGAAAGCTATCAGACACAACTCTTCTTTTTGTCATTGCTTTAAAATGCTGAGAAAAGACAAACAGACCATCCAGAGAAGAAAAAATACTTAAATCAGCCTAGATGGAGTTCTTATGGGTTAATATTMAATGGTAGCAAAAATAGTTAACCCAGCTCAACTATAATACAATTTACTACATTTAGCAAAATGCCTTTGGTTAACTTGAATGATAATATTCTGCAGAGACAATCAGTTAAAAGGACAAATCCTCAAATACGAAGTTTGCAATTCCCTTACTATACCTTCAGCAACAGTAATCTTAAATTTGTACATATTGCCAAAATAACATTTTCTGTATTTATCCAAAGATAAGACCAAAGTTTCCTTTCTGTGGAAAAATTACTCAAAAAATGTACTTCATTTGAGCATTGTATTTGAATATGATGGTAGTCAAGGTAACAGATTCTAGAATCAGAAGTCAATACACCTCAGACAGACACAAAATACCACACTGAATTTGTCCTAGCATGAGGCAGCAGTTTCCACACTTGCAGGCACTCAAGGGAAGCAGACGTCTCAGTCAGCCCATGGGTTGTACCCTGAGTTGAGAAGGGGCTACGGCTCACACTGAAGCCTTGTGGAACTCGTGTGGGAGCTGATGCCTCAGAAAACCGAGTTGCTTCTAGTTATTAATTCTATTAGCCACCCCTGCTTCCTGCAGGCATGCAAGATACTGCTTCATAGAGGGGCAAGCTAGCCTCCCCTCTTCCCAAGAATTCAAAAAAGGTGAGCTATTGCTACAGGTGCAACATTATAGGTTGCCTCTGCACAGGCCAGAAGTTTTGTAAGCTCCCATGCTACTGCGACATATGTGTTGAAGTCTTTGACTAGTGGGGAAGGGAATAAGCTTATACTAAAAAACTAAATGCCTGCCAACAAGCATAAAAATCAGGGACTTAACAAAGAGGAAGAATGGTCTATATTATCTTCATTCTGTGGAGAAAATCAGAATCTCCTGTTGAAGTCCCATAAGTACAGAAGCATGCGACTGTTTATCACCTGGTAACTGGTAAGCTGCTTCAGTGTGATGCAATGGCTTGTGCAATATATCCAGTGCATGTATTTTGTATAACAATACATTTAGAACAAATAAAGTTTTCAGATTAGACTCACATCAGCTATACTATTTTTGGAGATGAAAAGCGTGACAAAAAAGATGAAAACTGACCTCTTAGTGCCAAACATGATGGTCGGGTGGTTTGCTTCACATTTATGAATGTACTGATCTGCACAGGCTGTTTTTGTTGACCTGGATGAGAATAAAGGGAGAGATTTTTAGACTAAGTAACTCAGGACCTGGATGTTAATATCCCAAACAATAAGTATATTAGTAAACATCTTCCAATGCAACTTCAGAAAAAAACTAACAATTTTAGAGAAATATAAAGTTACATAGGGTTAACAAATCTAAGACCAACTCCTACTGGTAGAGGTTAGACCTGAAACTGTTAGGCAGATATTCAACAAAAGATGTAAGTATAGTGCTATCTGGTAGAGCAACATCTAAAAGCCCCTGTCTCTGAAAGGGAAATTTATGTGCCTGTGTGAAGTATTCACAGCACCTAAGCAGGATCTTCTTGAATTGCCCTTCTGAACATAGCTACATAAATTTAAACCTAAATTACATTTTGGTGCTCAGTATTAACTAAAGTAGTCATTCAACAAAATCATTATTAACATCAATGAGAAAATTCCTGGATTGGGCCTACTGAGTACAGACCTCAAGAAATATTAATATTTGAACAAAAAGTAATTCCAACCTTTTTATAAAAAATAAAAATATGAAAATATTATAGAATAATATAATAATTTAAATTGGAAGGAACTGCCTAGTCCAACCCCCAAACTCAAGGCAGGTCTAATTAGATCAGGTTGCTCAGGGACATGTCCAGTGGAGTCTTGAATACCTCCAAGAATGGAGATTCCACATCTTTGGAAGCCAGTTCCAGTATTTGACCAATGTCATGGTGAAAACATTTTTTCCCAACATCTAATCAGATTTTCCCATGTTACAACTTGCATCCATTGACTTTTATCCTACTGAGAGCAGCCTCGCAATGGCTTCTTCAGCACCCTTGAATGCATCCCATCTGGTCCCATGTACTTCCATGTGGGTTAAGTGATTCCTAACTCTAACTTYCCCTACTGTGGGTACTGCTTTACGTCCACAGACTCTGCTAGGAGGCCTAGGGACCCGGCAGGCCTGAGGGCAAGCCTTTCCAGTGAAAACAGACAAAAAAGGCATTGAGCAGCTCAACCTTTTTTCTCTGTTGCTTGCCTGCCACACTGAGCAATGAGCCCACACTGTCCTTAGCCTTCCTTTTTGCTGCTGATGTACTTGCAAAAACCTTTCTTGTTTTCTTTCACCTCCCCACTAGTTTCAACTCCAGCTGAGCTTTGGCTTTCCTGACTCTATTCCTACATGTTTCTACATGTCTCTGTATTCCTCCCAAGCAGCCTGCCGCTGCTTTCACCCTCTGTGTACTTCCTTCTTGTGTTTGGGCTCAGTCAGCATTTGAGCCATTCCTTTACATAGAGTAAAACCCCTTCTCCCGGCCTGCCCACCTCATCTTTCCTGAAGAGCCTGTATCCATCCTTGGCAGCGTCGCAATCAAGAACTACCCCACATGTATCCATAATCCCAATACAGTCGCAGCTCTGCAGCTGTGCACAGACTTCTAATTCCTCCTGCTTATTCCCCATGCTTTGCGTACTGGTGGAGCAGGAACCCTTCTTCTGCTTCCAGAAGTCACAAGCTTCCCGCCTCTTCCGTCTTGACAGCCACCCTCCGCTACCTGTTTAATCACGGTCTGCAGCTGTCCCTCTTTCCTGACTTTGTGTGTCTCAGGCTCTTGTCTTTGCAGATTTTCTGCAAGGACCCTGTCAATCTCCTCCTCACTTTCCCTGATGGTGCGCAGCCTGTCCACCTCTTTTGCAGCTCCTTCACCCAGCATTGCAGCATGTCCATCAGTGCACATTTCATGCAGGAGAGGCCCCCACTGCCCCAGCAGCAGGGGAGGTCCCAGGCGCTCTGCAGCCCCCCACCAAGACAGTGGCATCTTTCCCTGGAATGCCATCGGGACCAAGGCCTCCAACGTGCCACAGGCATTAGCACCAGTTGGTGCCAGAACGTGCCCTGCGATGTGATGAGATCATCATTGCACAATCTTCAAGAAGCCCATGGCAATCCTGGGCAGAGATGCTGGGCCCCTCCATGCCCCCACCATGCCAGCTGCTGCTGCAGGCCATAGCTGCAGCTACAGTTCTCTGCTGCTGTCTGTGAGCTCGACCTTCCCAAAGCAGGAGTCACCCTTCCCAGCAGGAGCCCAGATCCAAAGATGTCAGAAGCAGCTCCCAGCAGAGCTGGAAGCAGAGACTGGAACTGCTGCACAAACTGAGAAGAGCAACCATGAGGAGCAGCCCCAGCAGTGCTCTGGGCACTCGGCATGCGCCCTGCCCTGCTAACTGCCCCGCAAACCGCTGAGTCCCTTTTGCAGCCGCTGTTCACAGTGCTCCGGTCGCTGCTCTGCCTAAGAGCACCTGAACAGCAACTGAGAGCTGCACACAGGCACCAGCTGCTCCAGGTCAAGGCCCCCCCACCATGGTGCCACCAGGTCCCTTCCCACGAGACTACGAGCCTGCCAGAATGCCTCGCAACTGCGGTTCACTTAGCTTGTGAACACTATTGCACACTCCCACGGCCCTTACAACACGTAATTTTGATGCTGCTAAAACCTTTTTGCCCTACTCCCAAAAGTTCAATTCAAAGCAAAAAGATGTGGCTTACAAAATAAATAATTCTAACCTAGTTTAGTTGATTTTTTTAGGTAAATGTGCAATCTAAATATAAATGTTTTGTTCATCAGAAAGAAGCTGTGATTACATGATTTGACTGACAGAAGGATTTTTGGCTACAAGCTCCATCCTAAATTTGTAAGATGCTCAAGGGAACTTCACGTCTCCATGTCATGCCAGGTAAAATGTCTTGTTATCTCCAGCCATGAAATTGGTATTTTCAAAGCACCATATTTCATTGTGGATGGGGCAGTGACATTTTTGTCTCAATTTATCAGTTGCTCTTAAAGCATTTCCTTTTTTTTTTAATCAGTGTGGCTCCTTCACTTGTACAGCTACAAGGAAGAGATGAAGGGAATCTCCCTCTTCCTTTCCATGCTCTCTCATTCCAGGCTCAGAGCCCTGCAGCTGGGCACGCAGCACAAATATCATCAGCCTACAGTATATTTCTCTTTCTATGCAATAATTCTCCCTGCCGCTCACTAACATCAGTCACTTTATACTGAGAGCATAACAAACGCATGTTTCAAGTTAGCTATCTTGACTGGGAATTTCAAAAGCCTCCAGATAAGCTAAGTGACCAGCTCTTGTTGAAGATCAATGGATTTGGGGCATATACATTCCTCACATGTCTCGGGAAATCATATTCCAGTTCCCTATTTAGGCTGCTAGTTAGCCTGACAATCATGAGCTATGCCTATACTGTGAGATATATAGCTCAGAAATTGAGTATGCACACTCAGCATGGATGAGATTTAGGATTGCAACTCAACCCTACCTTACATATACACACATAATTATCTCAAGTCATTTAGACAGTTCATTATAGAATGTGGAACTTAAATTTGTAAATGCACTATAAAGATAGTCAGAGTGTCCTTTTCTCTTAGAAGTAGCAAGGTTCAGGTTCCTTGATTTAAGTTTTTGAAAGTATTTAGGTTGTGACCTAGAAGTCCAGGACACACATCTGTAAATAACACAGTCCTTGATCCCAGGAACATCAGTGGAATTTTGCCACATTTAACAATTTCATTCCAGTTTATTCAGTCATCATCTTCAATGATGATTCAATCATGATCTCCAATCATTATCAATGAACATCTCTATTCCCACAAAAGAGCACAATTCACAAGCATTTTTTATATTTTAAGCATCTTATGTTAGGAAGTAGGACTGCCTTTATGTTCATACAGCACTTCAACTGAAGGGCTCTGATGCTTCCTGGCTCTGTGGATATAAATAATAATGATGTTAGTGATGATATAAGGTATTGTGATTTCTCAGAAAGCAGGACAAGCTATTTGAGGAAAACAACAGATATAAAATTGATGAGTAGCTGAAGCATCCTCCCCTGAAGGTGACTGGTGCAAAAGTCAGGAGCGGGGTGCTGGATATGTTGGCACCTAAGAAAGCCGAATCTTTGCTGGCAGCATCACCTTCCTTTTCCTTGAGGCACAGCTCTCTCTTTTTTTTGAAAACAGGACTAATTCAGTCAGTATCAAGCATATCAACAGATGTGCTAAACAGAACGTTAGTACAGACTTTGGACATTTTTTCCCTTGCATAACGTTTCCCACAGCATTCCACCAACTTACCAAAGGTAACTGCATGACAGCTAGCACYTTTGAGCTGAATGTTACCCCTTTCTGCTAGAGATGACTGCCCCCAAAGGAAAGAGGCAGAACAGCCTGTGAGAACTGTCCTCGCAGTCTTCAAAACAGTCAGTTGAAATTAAACTGCTAAGAAAGGCTGTTTAAAGTAAGGAGACTCACTTTGCAACAGATGAGAAATACCATTTATCTGCTAGGAGTTACTTTGTGAAGACTATGACTTCCAAAATAAGAAGTTTCTTAATAGCCATGTGACTTCTAAAATGATACATCTTAAAGATGCCATTTTACACAGTAACACTGGCACAAAAACCTTAGTAAAACTTTTAATTTACACCAGATAWATTTAAGGATAATTTAATGAGATTTGCACTGATTATTCAAACCCATGCAAATCTAAGTACAGAGTATCAGAGTAAAAACCTTTTCTGTTAAGAAAGGGTTGTATGACAGCAAGAAATATGGCATACAAATGTTTGTACAGAAATACAAGAGAAGTTCTTTATCAGTGATCTGGAGGAAGTGATGGACTGCACTGTCATCAAGTGTGCAGATGACACCAAATTATGGAGGACCAGCTGAGAGGCTCAAGGGCAGGGCTGCCATCCAGAGACCTAGGCTGGAGGAGCGGTCTGACAGGAACCTTACAAAATTCAGCAAGGACAAAAGCAAAGTCCTGTAGCTGGAAAGGAAGAACCCCCAGCAGTGGGACAGGCTGGGAAGGCCTTTGGGCCCTGGTGGGCAGCAAGCTGGCCATGAGCCAGCAGTGTGCCCTGGCAGCAAGGTGGCCAACCTTGGGCTCTATTAACAACAGCACAGCCAGCAGATTGAGCGAAGGGATTACCCCTTTTATTCAACACTTATTAAACCATTTCTGGAATCCTGCATCCAGTTCTGCCCCCCAGTACAAGAGAGACATTGATACACTGGAGTGAAATCAGCAGAGGGCCCCCAAGATGGTCGGGGCTGGAGCTCTGTGAGGAGAGGCTGAGGGACCTGGCCTTGGTCAGCCTGGAGACGGGGTGGCTGTGGGGGCCTAACAGCACCTTGCAGTACCTACGAGGAGGTTATCGAGGAGAAGGAGCCAGGCTCTTCACAGTTATACATGGTGGGAGGATGGGAGAGAACAGGCATAAACTGAAACAAGAAAGGCTCCAACTGGATATAAGGAGACATTTTTTAGGACTCCTTTTTAAGGAGACACATATAAGGACTGCTTTGAGCAGGTTCGACTAGAGACCTCCTGAGGTTCCCTCCAACTTAAACCTATGATCCTATCCTGTGAATCTATGATTCTGTGTATAAAGAAGGAAAAAAATTAAAAGGGCATGTAAAATGACAGCTGAAGTCATTGGGATAATTAAAATACAATGTGGGTACATGTGTGATGATAGGATAACTACTGACACTTTTTTATTTTTTTAGGAAATGGCCTTAAGAGAATGCTTAACAATTACAGTTCTGAAAGATTAGAAGAACAAATTATATTAATTTTTTCTCAGAAGAGACCAGATCCAGTATACTTATCTACAGGACTAAAAGCAACAAGCAGGGACAAAATATATCAAAATACAAACATGACTTAGGGCAGTTGAAGGATATTGAAATCTAGGAGGAGGTAATAAGTTTATCAGGCAAGACCAGTGGAAATGAAGGCTAGTATGCACAGTAAATTTTGAAAAGTAAGAACAGGACAAACTATTTTCCATAGAAAGAGGGAAATCTGCATCACAAAACAGGAACTGAATCCAAATCCTGAGAATTGTTATACCTTTGTAATAAAAGAACTGTACATCAATGGAAAAGATCTTGTAGCTACATAGAATTTTAGCAGTTCAAAAGAAATAACCTAAAAGATGGAAAGGGAATGACTCCAGTATCCATAATACTGGGAACACCTGTATAAAAAAAGCTTCAGGGGCATCACAATTCTACAAAGTTTTTGCAAGAACGAACAGGAGGAGAAGAAAAATAAAATGCAGAAAAAAAGAGATAGAAAGAACTCTGGTTCAATACTTGGCCAAGTAAAAATGAACAAGGATTTATACAAACCAGGTCATGCCTACTTAAGGTCTGATGAAGTGACAATGAGAGCCAATGGGGATGAAGCAATAGTTTACTTGTACTTCAGGAAAGCTTTGACACAGTGCTACAAAAAAGACAATATGTGATGGCTCATTTTAAGCACTATGGTTATGGTAACACACAAGGGAAAATTCTCAGTCAGACTTGGCAGTCAGTTAATTCAGACCATCCATGGAAAAAAGACTGCTCAGAAACAAATCAACAGACTAGTGAAGTGTTAAGAGAACAAGAAATATTCCTAATTTTGTTCTTGCCCCAAAGCAATCACTCAGTGGAAACAAAATTCCTCTAACTACAGAAATCAGTTACTGCTGTATTTCACTAATCATAAGCAACTTTAAAAAATTACTAATAATATAAAAAGAACCTAATGATCTAAAATATTATTTAAACTTCGGGAGCAGGTAACAAAATGCACATACAACATTTAACGAATACTTTGCTCTAAGTTCTTCATATTCACATGTTGATGGGCCCATCCAAAAGATTACTACCCAAGGACTTTCCTGTACTCAGCTAAATCACACGCTAACTACATTACATTTATTTTTCTAAATACTACTTAAGATCCATTTGGGGCCTTTTGAGTAATTCCACCCAATGCCAAGAAAACGCCACCTAAATTTTGGAGTACTTCACAACAGTGTAAAAAAATAAGGAATAAGCAGTATGAAAAACTATTTTACAGCAAGTGCTATGTTTCAGCAAATGCAAGCTATGTCTAGTTGAAGACACTAGGATCATACAGGGTTAACCAGAAGAAATGTAATGGTCTGTAAATACAAACAGTGAGACTGATTACTTCTGGCCTTAAGTTCTGTGAAACACTGTCAACTATGTAYTTCAAAATGAAAAGAAATAGTTTATTTTTTCAAACCCTACCCAAACAAGCAAGGCATTTATTCTCTGTAACATCTATATTCATCCATAACATCTAGCCTAACTTGATTTTTTTCCTGTTTTGCTTAATTATCTTAACACTTGAAGAAAATATACTTTAAAATTCAATTAAACATTTTTAAGTTTTAGTTTGACAGCTTTTGAAGCTAACTGATTAGTGGCTTCTTAAGCAACTAAATGATGTGAAAATAAACGAGCCAATAAAATGAAATCCTGTGCAAATGGAGACAAATGAAATGCTAATGTAAATACTGATGTATTTGAAATGTAAATTAAAACTTCAACGTTGATGATCAAAGGTCAGTTCAGTATCAGCAGTTTAATAAATAATTCATTTTGTTTACTGTAAATTACAAGGGTCACTAGCATTATGGCCATTTAGAAATATTAATCCTGTATTTTTTTTCATTAATAAGTTTTTCTGTTCCTTGAGGGGAAAGTATTTTAGAAATATATAAATTTAAATGCATATATTTGGTTGTGATGAATACTTCATCTGTCAACAGCCTTTTACAGCAACCATATAGTTGTCAAAGATCTAATACTATTGTCTGCTAAGATTATATTTGTAATCCTGTTAATTTAATCTTCTTACACTTCTAGTTTTTTTCTTTACAAATTAATTAAATTATGACTGTTGTATGCTCTTCCCTTGAATTATACAGTTTCCATGACAGATATTTCGTTCTTGCAAAATAAAGACAAATATTTCTGGTCTTAGGACAAAGACAACAAAAAAGAATTACCAGTTTGCCTCTTCATCTAAGTGACAGCTCAGGTGACCTCACACATAATTTTTCTTTCATCCTGTGTTCTTAAAACTCCATTTTTCATTCTTTAAAATAATAATATGACCACCAAAGCCTCAGGATATCCTTCTTTTCCATTTGCTTTCTTTTTTTTTTCTTTTCTTTGCCTACACTGAATAATACCATATATGCTTCTTTCTCTGTTTCATAGCTAAGTGGAGCTTCTGCCACAAAATCCATATAGTATATACAAAATTGTGATGCAGGTGTGTTCTATCACTCATTCCTCATTAGATCATCTATCTTTGCCTGTATGTAATTCAAGGTAAATCCTAACTACTCTACTAGGAAAGAGGAAATTTCTTAGCATGCTCTCTATGAGTATTCTAAAGAAATGTATTGATTTTTAAATGAGACAGAAAAAAACAGCCATCTCTCCTGAGTATTTTGCCCTCCTTCATCCTCACGGCTGCGCACACAGCTGCCTTTCCTATGATTTCAGGATAAAGGGACATTCCTCTACCTCATCTAGATCATCTTAAAATCGGAGTTCCTAGGAAATATGTTAGAGGCAAGAAAAAAAAAAGACTCTCCTTCTCCTTCTCTAGACACAATTGCTGGACGATCCGATTATTTATTATTAATTAAGCAATGAATGTGCACATGAACAGAAAACAGCATGCACACTGAAAAGACTCTCACAGCGAGTAACCAGGATTGATCAGAATTTATTTCTTCTTTATTTACAGAGTGATAAAGCCTACAAGAGATGTAAAGATGTTGATATTTACCCACCCCTCTTTCCCCCCCCAAAATCAAGAATCTCCCATGTAGCCACAAAAGGTGATGAACTTAATGTTCCTCAAAGCTGAAGAAGCTAACACCATTTGCAGCCGGCAGTCTGCTGCTTTTAGGCATAGTGTGATGACAAATTTTCTCCAGTATCTAAAGAAGTCTCATTCTCTTCAGACCCATGCTACCTTCTAACTCCTGTCCCTGTTTGCTGTCCCTTTAATTGTACCAATAAAAAAGCATATAGGACTGCACTGTAAACCACAGAGCTTGAAATGATTCAGATTCTAAGAAAACACCACCACACACACAACAGAATCCTTTAAAAAACAGTATTTATTTTGGAAACTTTTTTATTAACCCAGACCTTTTCAATCATGTCATTTACAGTGCAGCTCAAACAATAAATAGTTGCACTGGCTCAAGCAGAGGAGCTGTGAATGCTGGAACAGTATTTTCTTAAAAAGGCTGTAATGCCAAAGATACTACTTAGGTAATAATTTTCAAAATTATCACAAAAGACAGTTTAAAACCTTTAAGAAATGTTTGTAGCCCATTTAAACTTAGTTCAAATCCTGAAAGGCAGGTCTTAATCAGTCAACACAGAAAAGAGGTAATCTCTCTGACTGTATATCCTACATGAATAATTTAATAAAATCGAAAGTTTAGAAAACAAATTCTTACTTGTGTCTGACTACAATCCATTTAAGACATTATGTATCAGATCTCTATATATCATTTGCTACGCTACAGATAAAATATAAGTTGCCGGAGGAGAGGACTGTAGGAATGATAAGTAATTCCACAGGTAAGAGATGAAGACATGGAGAGATGAAACAATTCCTGGTACCAAAGCAGATGAACTGCTATCTTTCCTATACTCTTTTTCACTATCATGAACTATAGTGATATTATAAACTTGGTCCAGTATTTCCCAAGCATTATATTTTGTAAGAGATAAAAGTCCTTCCTTAGAAAAAAAATAAAATCAGCTAAGCTTGATGAACTACTGCCAAGAAATAGGGAACAGAATTATACAGACCTGAATCTCTAGGCAGCCAAAATAAAAATAGAAACTTTTGGAAGATGAAGAAATAGAGATGAGTTTTAGCTGTAGTCATCTGGACTAATTCAAAAGGCAGTAGAGTAAGTACTAGGAAGAATGACCTCGATAGACAAAGCAGAATATGTCAAGCACATACCTGACTTCATTAGCTATCAGAACAAAAAGAGGCATTACAATTTTCTTTCTACCTCACCGCAGACACTGCAGAACATAGTAGCAGCAAATTCAACTTCAAAATACATAGTTTTTCCTGTTTCAACTTTTAAACTAATTATATGATACCAATTTTCATTTTAACTACAGTTCCTGTGATAATTACATCTATGTAAAATTAGAGAAAAGATGTCATTTGACTGTACAGAAGGATATAAAATAGTAATTTAGCATATTAATTTCTTATTAAATAGATACATTCAAGCACTTTCACTTGAAAGTGCTTGAAAATAAAAAAAGAATGATATTTATTCAATACAATGTGAAGGGTATTTATGCTTCGTCATTAGTCTATTGAAGAATACAGCCCAAGATCTGGTAATGGAAATTTTCCTGAATGTATTACAAATGTCTTTTTTCAGAAGTTTACTTATTAAAAGTCTTACCTAATTGTCTGGCATTTCTACTGTTCACTCCTGTATTATCAACATTAAAAAATCCTTTTAATGGTAATCACTGTAGTGGTTCAGCTGTCATTCATTTAAGGTGTTGGGTTTTTTTCTTAGTCCTGCCATTTGAAAGAGCAATGTAACAGTCGATACAAACAGACATATAAGAGTTGATGTAAAATATTTACAACATCTTATTTTCATTTCACTATTTATATATATTAGTGTCAATTTCTGCCATGTTTTCCAATTCTGCTCTTTTTCAAGAACAAAGTTGACCATACAGCAATTTCTCAACTGGATTCTGAACTAAAAGTGCTGTAGACTGTAAACTGTGTCAATCTAAATCCTTTTTGGCAGGATCTGTAAGAACTGGTGAAAAGCTCTTTAGACCAGAGGTCACACTTCAATCTTTGTGAATGGCTGAAGTATTCCACTTCTTAACACAAAATTTGAAAATACTGTGTACAGCTATCATCCCAGCATGCACAGCTGAAGTCAAGGAGAATTTATCATAACAGAAAAGGCTCATATAGGATTCTGACTCCTAAGGCTTATTCTTCATTAACTTCTCTCTCCCTGGTCCTGTTTTGAAGAATGCTGGCTGCAGTCATATTGTGATTTTTAACTTCTAAAGACCAACAGACCAAGTTCTACTTTTTTTTTTTCTAAGCATAAAATAATATATGATGAGTTGGTAAGAGTTACAAAATAATCTCAGCTCTCATAGAAGAGAAAATTCTTAGAAGCCCCCTTTAAATTTCTTTATAAAATAAGAAAAAAAATAAAGATAAAAAGAGAGGAATACCCCAAAACTAAAAACATGCACAGACATTGGGCTCAACTATCACAGAATCACAGAATAGTGGAGGTTGGAAGGGACCTCTGGAGATCATCTGGTCCGACTCCCTGCTCAAGCATGGTCAGTTAAGAGCACATTGCCCAGGATCATGTCCTGATGGGTTTTGAGTATCTCCAAGGATGGAGACTCCACAACCTGCTCCAGTGTTCAGCCACCCTCACAGCAAAAAAGTGTTTTCTTTGTTCCGATGGAATCTCCTGTCTTTCAATTTGTGCCCATTGCTTCTTGTCCTGTCTTTGGGCACCACTGAGAAGAATCTGGCTCCATCTTCTTTACGCTGACCCATCAGGTATTTACAACATTGATCATATCCTGCTTAAGCCTTCTGTTCTCCAGGCTGAACAGTCCCAGCTCTCTGTCTCTCCTCATATGAGTGATGCTCCAGTTGCTCAGTCATGTTTGTGGCCCTTTGCTGAACTCACTCCAGTATGTCCGTGTCTCTCGTGTGCTGGGGAGCCCAGCACTGGACACAGCACTCCAGGTGTGGCCTCACCTGTGTGCTGAGTGGAGGGGAAGGATCACCACCGTTGATCTGCTGGCAACACTCTACCTAATGCAGCCCAGGATGTCGCTGGCCTTCTTTGCGGGAAGGGTGCATTGCTGGCTCATGGTCAACTTGTTGTCCACTGGGACCCTGGGGCGTTCTCTGCAAAGCTGCTTTTCAGCCAGTCAGCCTGCAGCAGGGAGTTGTTCCTCCCCAGATGCAGGACTTTGCCCTTCCCTTTGTCGAGCTCTCTGCCCATCTCTCCAGCCTGTTGAGATCCCTCTGAATGGCAGCACAGTCCTCTGGTCTATCAGTGTATCTGGTGTATCACTCCTCCCACTTTTGTATCATCTTCAAACTTGCTGAGAGAGCATTTGGTCCCATCATCCAGCTCATTAATGAAGATCCTAAACAGTATTAACCCCAGTATCAATCACTGGGGGACAGCACCAGTGCCTTGCCTCCAGCTGGACTTTGTGCCACTGATCACAGATCTCTGAGCCCAGCAGCTCATCCAGTTTTCAGTCCACCTCAGTGACCACTTCTAGCCCATCCTTCATCAGCTTGTCTATGAGAATGTGATGGGCAACAGAGTTAAAAGCCTTACTAAAGTCAATGTAAACAACATCCGCTGCTCTCCCATCATCCACCAAGCCAGTCATCTAACTCTCTAGAATGGAAACAGTAGAATAGCGAGCTATGTAAATGAAAGTAAAGGTTTATAAGTGAAGGTTTAAAGTGGGACTAACAGATTTATCAAAGTTTTACTGCTCAATCACTTCTCCACTTATTATTTCCCAATGTCTTCCTTTATGCTGTGCATCCACACTGTAAGCTGATTATAATGGACACGGAGTGTATTTAATTGTTCTAGAGGGCCACACATTCAGCTCTTTCTAAGGAATTAAAGTGTGTGTTTTATTTTTAGCTCCAAATTATTATCTCAAATTAATACAGATCTATTGAATCTGAGGGTTTGAATGTAAAATTTTCTCTGGTACTGCTACCATAATAGCTGCCTTACATATTTTCCAAGTGTAACCTTGGACTTGCTTTATGCTCTGGATAGATCTGAAGTTTTGGGTCTAAAGCAGTAGCAGTTTCACTGTGCTGCATTACCTCTGCGAATCTACCTCCAGGCACAGCTTCCCATTCATAGCATCCCTGCACTCAAGGTTCTCAGAGGGCAGAGTTTTCACCTGAATGCGTTCATATACAAGAAGACAGGGTCAAGCAGAACTTCAGCATTTTTTTCTTCTCAGCTGACAAGAGCTGCAGAAGTAGTGGTTGCTAAAAATGAGATTTTTTTGGATATGTTGTTTGTGTTCTTAGAGTCCTTGTAGCATTGAGGCACTAGGATGTGCTGAAGTTTAGGTAACATGAGGAAACATCCTGACTAAGTAAGAAGAGCTGTACTTGGATTTGAAGACCATGAGAGAGAGGCTTTGGATCAGATTAGGACTTGGGTGGGCTGCCTGGACAAATCTTAGTGTTGGTTGGTATGAAAATCAGAACTAGGATGAGGTTGTCAGAGAGTGGTAATGGTGACTGGAACGTAGAACTGAATGGGGCTGAGGGAAGCTGACAAGGGTATTGGGCAGGTGGAAAGAAACAAAAGTAGCAGAGTCTGCTTCTTACGAGGGTAGGCCTCGACATGTCGAGTTTAGAAGGAATCCAAGGTTTCTGATTCTTGCTCTGCTGTTGTGATTCAGGGAAGCCCATTGTCACGGGTGTTTCACTTCATTGTTCTATGGCTGCACAACCCCCTACCTCTTTCACTTATTTATCATTTTAAATTTACATTTTAAGCCCCACAAATGTCAGAAGCATTAAAACTGAATCTGCCTGGTTACCCAAAGTAAATGAAGACTTTTCCATTTAACATTATTCTCTGTGCTTCAAATGCTGTATCTGTAAAATGAAGGCAGTACTAGCTGCACAATACAGCATGTTGTGAGGATGTGAGAAGATAAGTTTATTAATGCTGGTGAAATACTCTGATATTGTAGTGATGATCACCTGAGAGGTCCCTGAGAAAATTAATACTTCTGGCATATTAGCACGGGTTAAGTAATAGTGTGCAGTAAGGCCATGGATTCAATGACACAGATAATAAGTACTGGATCCTCTAACTGCTTATTCAGTAAACACTGTCCTTCCTGTTCTCTGTGTGGTTTAGGAGCCTTGGCGGGAAGAACTGCTACGTGAACACATAGCTAAAGACCATATAAAGCTGTTTGTATCCTCTTTTTGGACACTTGCTCACCTGTGGTTCTTTACTTTGTGGAAATAGCAGCCACAGTATATAGGGAATTGTTGCCTAGTACTCCCAAGATGTGCTGTCCTCATCAAATTATAATCAGTCTTATGAATTAGGATGTCTCTGCAGCAGGGGAAAAAATTCCTTGTAGTGCTAGTGTGACCATGGGAAAAGAGATCTGACAGGTCTCCTAATCATTGCCACGTATAAGTAGTGGAGAGCAGATAAGCATGGCAAAGAACAAGGAAAACAGAAGTAAGATACAAGTGGTCTTGATTTTTGGCGTGATGCTTTTCCTTTCACTTCATAAGGGGAATACAGCTTTGTGTTACTTCTTGTCTGCTTGAAGACTAACCTACGTACATTGTCTCCAACAGCATTAGCGGAGGTGTGCAAAATGGGTGGATGTAGTGATGGTGGCAGCAGATGGTGTTGTCCAGGTGGAGAAGCTGCATGGCTGGAAGGAGCTCTCAGTGTTTGCAAGGAGCCTCATGTGGTGATGAAATGTAACCAGAAAGTATCTGCATATCTAGTTCGGTGCAAGAGTGTTGCACTGTGAACACCAAATTGGCTCTCCTTAGTTTTGTCACCACCTCCTGTTTTGCCCTTGGTCAATGCTGCTGTAAGTTTTGAGCAAAACTTAATCATATCTAGAGGTCAGGCTTGACCTGAGTGAAGCTTTACAGTAGAGGTACTGCAAATATACAGCCCTACTAACAGATATACAAAAAAGATGCTCTCAAGATATTTTCCAAAAATTCCTTCAATTTGTTTCCCAAAATTTTTGGAGTCCTTTATAGAGATGTGTTCTGAAACCAGATCACAGACAGAATGTAAGCTTGTTACTGTTCTTCACAATCCCTTTTTATTTCTTCATTCACTTCTGACAATTTTTGTTTCTCAAGTATACCCAAAGGAAGAGTAAGAAGATACAGCAATGGGTGGTAGAAATTAATTTCCCAAAGGAAGACAAAAGTATTTTATGTCATCCAACATGATCTCCTGTGGGGAACATAAAAGATCACTGATTGGAGCCCACTGGACTTTCTTCAGCTGAAATCACCATAAATGAAGTTTTGAGGAAATCTGACAGTTGACATGGATAGAATGGGAATCGTCCCATTTCAATGAAATGTGCAAAGGATCCCCAGCATCAGTTCTAAATTTTTTTTATAACTTCTAATTGCTTTCTGATTTCTAATTCTTCTTCCCTGTTTTAATTACAGCTCACTATGGCAAAAGTACCTGTCTCATTTGCTGTTTATCTGAATGAATCAAAGAAAAAATAAAAAAAAAAAACTAAATTTTTGTATTCCTGTATTTGTTCCACTTCCATACTTAGATATTTCTGAGGGAGAAATCATTAGGCTCTCAGCTTCAACAATAATATGACTTAAATAATTGTGAAAGATATGGAAGAATTTTGTAATATACATTTTAAAATATATTAGGTGTTTCACACACCCAAGCTCATAAGACCTGTTTTTTCCCTTTTTTGGCCATGTGCTTGTTTGTTAGTCAGATTGGTGTCTTTAGAAAACAATCTTGKGATTTGTACCTGTGCTTTCTGTATTGTAAAACTGGATCATGTTTAGGTCAGTTTTCTGTTTTTAGTTTTTTCACATGCACATCTCTATATAAATCAATAGGACTCTAGCATAAAAAATTAGTGGCAGAATTTGGCTTTAAATGATGTACTGTGTCAAGCACAGTATCTTTTTTTTTTCTTTTTTTCTCTAGGGTCTGTAAGTATTTTCAAGGTGACTTAATCAATTTGCATTTGCCAAAATGAGCCAGATTTATACTGTATGAGGCAAAAGCAGTCACTAATGGGCTTTAATGCATATGTTAATATATTCCCTTCATGTAAGCACATGGTTATTAGAAGAATTTTGAAGGACAGTCCRAAAAAAACTTGGAGCCTTTTGATGGGTAAATTAACATAAATTATGCCAGTCTACTGAAATACAAAGGGCTTAACACTGGGATGGTGTAAGGCAATAAAGCTGATGTAAGCAGCTTGTAGTTTTCCAAGTGCTTGTACCTGACACTGTATACCACCATCCTCACACAGTAGACACATGACACAAATTTCAGTGCACCAAGCATTCAGTTTCCATGCCAGGATTAAATTACTCAAGTTTGTTTGGAGTTCTGGACTGTTGCAATTTTAAAGCACTAGCATTTTGTCATGTGTTCCTATTTAGAAAGATTCCTATTCTACTTAATAAAAGTTGAATTGTGATAAATTAATGATTATGACTATTTTTCTGAGCTGCAGTACATCTGAAGCCTGCAAATTTGTTTATTCTTAAGGTGCACTTAACTGATTAACTCGAATGGCAGCTATTATTTCCTCTTCCAGTCTGTTCTTGGTGCTCTGTTATCTGTATATAAATACCTCTCTAGCCGATAAAGGGAGGTAAAATGACAATATGTTTTCTAAAGAAACCAAGCTAAACATTGGCTTCTCAATCTTATGTAAGGAATGCAACATTATTTCCAAAGAACTTCGGTCTATGGCCCTCTAAGATGTGTATTTCCAAATACACAGCTATTGAGCTGTGCAAGAGCACTTACGAGAAACCCAAGAACCGGTTGTCTGCATTCGGCTGGTGGATCATCATAGCTAAGACAAAACTACTGCAACATTTTGTTGATCATTCCTTAATATGTCATATTTAAATAAAGTTCCTGTTTCTGTTAACTGCTCTTTTGTGTTACTTTTTGGGGGGATATTGTCTTAGCCAGGCTCTTGATGTTGAAGAGAGTGTACATCTATAGCTYCATAAAGCATATACATCACTTTGAATGAGCAAAAAGTTTGACCTTGTGCAAATGAGGATTTGCATTTATACAATACAACAATCCATTCTTTAAAGGCACATGACCCTGAAGTATGTACTTATAAATTTCAACAAAGGATATAAAATGACCACATACCTCAGAACGTCTCTTTTTTCCATCTAAATAATCTAACCCGTCCCTGCAAATGTTTTTTTCTTAAATCTTTAGGCCGTAATGGATGTACAGTTTTAGGACTGCTAATAGGTCAACCTAGTTTTTACACTTTTTGGTCAAAATTACTGATTGAGAAAGATAATTTATGTGGGACTACTGGGAGAACACTTGAAAAATTACAATAATCTGCATGCTCACTATCAAAAGTATGACTCAACACTGTGGTCATTTAGAGGTGAGCTACAAGAACAAAATTTAATTCTGAGTTTGAATTATGGTATTAACCACTAGAATGAGAGACAGGAGACTGTGGTTCCATCTATTTGAGGGAAGTACTAAATTGAAATTCACACCTGAGCTTTGTAATTTTTTTCCTGCTCTCACAAATTATCCATGTTTGGAGGTTATAGTTCTGATCCTTTCCTGCTAACAGATACTACCGTTAAAAGTCTTTACTGTGGACCTTATGGCCTAAACCCAATAAAACTGTACGTAACAGCTGTGCTTTCTTCTTGAAACCAAGCTACTTTACATTTCCATTAGAAGTTTCTTCAGAAGGATCTTCAGTCTAGAACAGAACCATAAGAGACAGACTTTGACTGACTGACTTCATTTTAACATATGGAAGCTGGATAATTTTCCTCCAGAAACCAACAGGTGGTGAAAGAAAGGTTCTTTACATGTCTTACTGGAGGGTCAGACAATATCTTACAAACAGCTTGGAGCCATGTGTGAAGAATATTCCTAACTTCTGTTCATCAATAGAGAAGCAGACATAGCATGTTTATATTTATATTTAATAAAATTGTATCCATATGTATTTTTTGTGCTTTTACCTTCTGGCTAATTGCTAATGTGGAACTAAGCTGCAATAGACCGGACATATATGCCATCAAGGGTACTAATCTGGATTTTACGTGTCAGTTCTAACAGCATATAAGGCTTTTTCTGCTGCAGTACTTTTTCTGGTGATCCATTTGGAAGGGATCCAAATGTATTTCTGTGGGTAGAGCAGTGAGAGGAGGTTAGAACAGAGCACTGGTTCTGTGATACAAGCCCTTGAACACTTCAGTTGTGGGATGAATAGGAAGAAATGTTTTGTGTTTGTTTTCCTGTGGGGTGACAAGCCACATGTGGGGAAAAAAATTACTTGCATAAACTAAGTTTTTGCACAATAGTATTTTGTGTTACTCCTTGGTTTTGCAAATTTCAAGTAGCTCTACTGTACTTGCCAGTGAAATAAACAGATTACAGGCATGGGGCAAAACCCTTCGTTCTCTTCCAATTAATTTAACTCCTGCTAAAATCCTGTTTGGGAAGGATTGACCTTGAAACATTCCAGTTCACAGTTCAGATCTTTTGGGTTATGTTGACATGTATACTGAGTAACTTGAATAAAAGTGATGAGTAGACAGGGGGGTTTTTTTGTTTTTTTTTTGTCGAATTGCTCATTATCTTCTTCAGGTGTTAATTTTTTCACTTTCATATGTTTGTAACAGAAAAGCTAAATTTAGTGTTGTGGAGACAGTAACGTCATTTCATATTTGATTGTTGTAGTTCTTAATACTATCAGCACAGTCATTTTTATAGATGATCTGTATAATTAATCGGCATGGGCCAAATTTTCCTCTATGACTGAGAAGCAATTGTAGTAATATTGGTGCAGGCAAATTTCTCTCTTAGTTACAAGACTGTAGTAGTGGTAGTGAATTCATAAGCCTGCACAAACATTTATAAATAACCTTTGACAAGTGTTGAAATTTTGTTTCAGCTATGCAATAGCGCTCTTTTTTGTCAGAGTGCTCTGTTGTTCTCAGAGATCCCCATACATGCTTGCATTCACAGGGTAATAAAGGTAATTTATGCTTTCATATATTCTATTGAGAYAGTGATGAAGTTGTCATTTTGGAAAAAAACATACTCTATCACTTCACTCTTCTGATGTCCTGAATCACTTTGCAGGTGCCATAGTTGGATATTGCTGGAAAAAATGCTGAATTCAGACATTCTGAGATTATGTGGAAATCACTTGTAGTAGTCATGGTGTAATACCTGAAACAGAATAGAAAGAGGAACCTATTTGTGCCCAAATATACAAAGCTTGAATTATTCATCAGATGATGGTGAAAAACTAGTGTGCACATCCTGCCAGGCAGAAATGTAAGTGACATTGACTGTAGTTCAACAACGCAGTAYGGCTTTCTGAAAAAACAGAGCCATGGGGTTCTTTATTACCCTGTATTAGTTTTATCTGAATTAAGAGAAAGGGAACAGAATGATTTTAGATTAACAAGATGCACAAAGCCAAACTGTAGCAACAGAATCCCATTAGGCATCTGAAAAGGAAAGGCACAAGAAAATATCTGAATTGTCTGTTTACTGTGTGCACCCTTTACCTTCTGGGATGTTGTTTTTCTCCAGTTCTGGGTGGAGATCACTGCTAAGAAGAGTAATAAGATAAGCCCCTTTTGGCTAAAAAAAGAACTTTGGTACTAAGCTTCAGGATGAAACGTGTAGACTCTCCTCTGAACTTCCACCTGGAACTGCAAGAGTAAATAAGGACTCTTTTCCTGCTCAGCTAATGAGCTCTAGGGGTTTCCCATAGTGGTCACCAGCTCTGTTTTAACCTCCTGAGAACAGCCCCGTAAAGCAGGCATTTGTCTGCAACAGCAGTCAGACCAGTCATGTTTCTGACATTAGTTGAGTGATCTTTCAAAATGTTTTGCACCAAAGTGAAAGAAAAAGAAGAGACTTTTGTGGTCTGGAATAAACAATTAAGGATTTTTAAACTACTATTTAGATGAAAATAGACAAGTAGGAGATAAGTGATGTCTTCATTCTGTCTTCATTTCAATTGCAGTTTGATAATCCTAAAAATCAGACTTTAAACAATGGTCTGAGTGTGCGGTGTCATTTTCATGATGCTTGGGCAAGCAAGACTGCTATTATCGATATCATTATTATTTATACAGTTGAATTCAATGTGAAATCGTTCATCCTTTTGGTTTTTTATATGGAAATACAATTATTTTAATTTCCATTTTAATAATGACTTGTAGAAAAATAGGAAGTTAGAACATAAAGAAGCAACTAAATGCGTATTTCATAGAAAAAGGTGAGGAAAATGTAAAGCAATTTTAAGTTTTCATGAGAAATGGGTTACCTGCATAACTGGCTTTAAGAAGGGCATAATTAGGCTAGTTTTATTCTCCTGTATCATTAGTTGAAATGTCCCATGTGGGGATTTATAAACATTAAAATTTTGCAAATGGAGATAGCAGTGCAGGCAGCATATGTTTCACTTTTTCTTTCTTTTTGATTTTAGAGTATTATCAAAACTCACAAATAGACAGTCCCCAATCCATCTTAACACTGAATTACTTGCCATTTCCATAACGTTTTCCCATGAGCTTTCTTTGTCTGAGCTCTCTTTCCAGTTACCATTTACGGTCTTTCAGCACTTTTTGCACTTTGATTATATAATGCAAATGCATTTATTTAATACGTCTGAATCCATCCGTTTGTTTCAGTCCACAATAGTATAAAAAAATTTGGTCTAAAAAATTGTAAGATTGATAGAATATAATGAGATTTAAAAAATAATAGTAAAAAAGTATTTAGAGTGCATGGTTTCAAACTTTTCTAAAAAATCAAAGAACTAGACCATTTCTCTTTTAAATTGCTACTGGAATTAAAGCTTCACTACGTGTTTCAGGAAACTAGGGTTTTAAGAAAATTTTCAGTATCATGATGTAAATTAACTTCAAAATAATACTGGTAGCATCCTTAGTGATAAAAGCAAAACAGAATGGCTTAAAAATATATATGATACTTCTAGCTCCTCTATTATCCCTAAATATGTAACTCGTCATACACTGTCAGAAAAAGAAGAAAACAAAAGAAAAACCACAATAAAAGATTCTTTTTGGCTACCCACCTGTAATGTTATGGGCAAAGCACTACAGAGTGTTTATGCTAATGCTTTCTTGTGATTACAGATCTTGGGAGTGGAGTTTTCAATATTCCTGAGCAGCTKAAGTAATTTTTTAAGTGGAATTGAATTCAGTAATTGTTATACTTGAGTGTCTAAAATGCTAAATTCATATTGATTCTTAGAAGTTCAAAATACTTCGACCTTTACTGAAGCCAGTAGGAGCTGTGTGTGTTTAGTACTGCTGAAAATCATTCCTGATTTTCATGCCTGAGCATGGTGTTTACAAGGTCTAATCTCTCAAGGCTCCCTCATTTAATTGCTATATTAGCTAAATAATAAATAAATAGCTAAATTTGGCTTCTGCTCTAAATAGCCCTGTGAAGGTGTTTGTCTGTCTGTCTGTCTGTCTGTCTGTCTTTCTATCCATGGATGATAGTGGCTTCTTGGCAGTTTACCTTATTTTCTTAAAATCAGCCTTTGCAAATACTCTGAGTCTCTAATTTTTTGTCTAAGTTTAAGAACTGTATTTTCAGTTTTCATGTTTTATAAATGACAGCACATGTCACTCCCAATTGTATCACTGTAATCTTTTTCTTGTTTATGTACATGTTGTAGGAAAATTAAAAGCAAAGAGTCATTCCTAGATTTTTGGTCACAAAAACTGTGGATGTTAAAAATATGCTAACACGCTTTTCATTTCTCCAAAGAGACTTTATACATCGATTCTTTTTGAATCAATTTTGCCTGCTTGTGAATTTCTCCAGTTGTATTCTGTTAAATTTCCCGACTTCCTAAATATGGATCTTATACTTCCCTTTGTTTTTGATAGTGCTGTAGTTCTTACTCAAATTGCTTCCTTGTCAGTGTGGTTCATATTTTTCAACAGTATCTCGCATTTGACAAAATAAACCTGCATGCTGTTTCATTACTGAAGTGGGTTTATAGCTTAATTTCTTCTTTATTACATTAGTTTTTTGAGTCAAGAAGCTACCTTCTGTGAAATTAGTGTGCCTTTTCTCTTTGAGTGAAATAAATTGCTTTCTAAAGAATAAATACTGAACTGATTTTACAGTCGTCTGTTAGGGAGTTTGACAGGCTTTTTGATCCAGCTCTGGCCTTGCGATAGCACATTTCCTGAGTAAGTCTGTGATCTGTTTTTCGGTGAATGGACTGATGTTAATATCTGAGTCATTCATCACTCCAAGTCATCCCAATTTAATCTTTGCAAGTGCTTAGGATAAAGAATATTTTAGGATGAGCAAGTGTTTAGGATGGCTAGTACAGCCGTAAGTGTTCTGCCCATCCCTGTGCTTCTTATGCTGTTTAGATTTGAGTGGGTATAATTTTGGCTGCAAGATTTTATGCTACTTGTTATTCATTAAGTTGCAAACTCCATCTGGAGAGGATATTAAGGCAAACTGTTATTCTTGCGGAACTTGTTTTGAACTTACTTATTTTGGAGTAGGACTGATTTGACCAGAGGTATGTTAAATAAAGAGTGACTACTTTTTCCTTTTTCTGTAAATTTAGATACAGCCATGACCTTTCAGAGTGTTCCATGTCACATATTTGATATATGCCATATTGTAAGCCTGTCTGCCATCTTGGCTTTGTTTCAAACATATTTATCTTCAATGAATTCATCTTTTCCTTAATTTTTCTTTCTGTCATAAGGTCAATTCAAACAAGTTGCTTTGATCTAGATTTTTTTTGCCAATTTTTTCTATGCTATTTCTGTTGCACGTACTACTTACAAATTCTAGTTTAATATGAAGGGGAAGGTTTCAGTTTTTTCCTAAAATTGTAGTTTAGCTGTCAAGTGAAGTATTGTGTCACTCTTTATTTCCATATGTAGAGTTTCAAAGTAGATAATTTAGAGTAAAGCTTTTGTGAGCAATTTCTTCAATATTTAAAATTCCTATCATATAACAGAGGATCAATGTGAAGTATCCTTGGAGGGAATGGTTTCTTCTGCTATTGTTAGATTAGTCATGAGATCTTGCTTTTCTAATTAACAACAAAGTCCATCAGTATAATTTCATTTAAGGAAAGAAAATTTGAAAAAAATGCATGGCTGAGATAAGGCAAAAAGAGGAGTTCCTCAGCAGAGTCTGAAAGCACGTTTAATGAGTTTTAGTTTCTCATTTTAGGTTTTATTTTTGTTCATATACCATTTAAAAAAAAGAAGATATGGCAAGACCCATATTTACAGAAGGAATGATCTCTCCTTATCCCTAGCCTTTCCCTGGATTTTTGCTGTCGCAAAATATAATAATGAGGTCACAGAAGTAAATAAAAATATAATAATTAAAAAGATAAGCCTAATCAGAGACAAAATCTGATACTCAGCAGACTCTCTGAATGACCTGACCTCTTTCCTCCCCAGCCTCATGGGAGATGATCCAGCATCATCTTGCTTGATCAGTCTATGTGTTTTCCAGAGTTTTTCCACTCCTTTTCTTCTTCTGGGAGACTGTAATTTCTGGCAGAGATGCCTGCTGGCAGGTGCCTCTGGGAGAAGACACAGAACCAGAGCAACCATGATTATAGATCCCGTGCAGGTACCATTGCTTGCAGTCTGGGACATTTTGGTTTCTGGTAGCTCATCTTCCTAAACATATCCAAAGCCATGGTCCATATGCCACTGCAATTTATTCTCTTTTTTTTCTTTTATCTTTGCCCCTTAGGGCCCTGGTAGAAAATGTGTGTTATCGTAAGCCAACATAACTAAATGCTAGCTTGCATTCTCTATCTCAGTGATAGACTAAGGGCTTAGAAAAAGTAATTAGTATTTATTTAATTTATTTAAAACCAAAAGACCTATATTAACAGTTTTTCTCAATTTCTGTTTATGCATAGATACTGAGTATTTCATTTCTATCATCATGTGCCCCCTTAATTTTGGTCTTACTGAAAGGAAGGATCTCAGTTCTGTAAATTGTATTCAGAGCTGTACTGCATTTGGTGCAAGTCGGAGTTTCTGATGGAAGCAAATATGCTTTCAGTTGTAGCTACTGCTTCCTGAAAAGAGGTGTTGCAGGCCGACCGTAATACCCTACAGTAAGCAGTGGGCTGTAGGGTGACAGAAGGGACAATTCAGGCAATCCACTTAGAGCATGTCTTGCTACAACTTTGCTACACTGAAGACCTGAGCCACTTAAAATGAAATTCACTGTGAAATCTATTAAACCATATGTCCCACTAAAGTTAAGCATTTTAAAGTGTGGGTTCTGTGTCAGTTCATTCATCGATGGGCAAAGGGTATTTTAATTGTAGTTTGCACTGATGGAATATGTTCTTAATAAAATAAAGCTATCTTCTCAACCTTTTGAATTCCATTTTACCAACAAGATAGTATTTGATGTATCCAGATAGATGAGTTGTGATTTCTATATACTTGTGCTAAGCAACACTGCATACATTTTACTGTAAATCCAGGAAATATGCATAGAGCTCTTAAATAAATTTACACTGTTGAAAAAAAGGAGCCATTTGTATTTTTGTAAATGAGGTTCTTTAGCTATCTCAGAATGATAAACAGAAACTCCATATTAATCTTACTCAGTAAGGAGCTTTCAGGATTGCCAGTTAGCAGATTCATAATCTGACTGTTTGTAAACAGATACAATTGTTGACCTTGTTTATTGTGGATGTGCTTCATCGTTATAGCTTTAGAAGAGCGTAAAACATTTTTCCCCATTACTTAAATTATGCAACTAAAAATGGATGACAGATCTTTCTGATGTATATTTCTTGAATAACTGCGTTATGCCGTAGCTGAAGACCTAGTGCTGTTTTCATTTTCTTATGCAATGCAGCGCTTTTAATCCTGAGTGATCAACATCCTTTAAGAATTAGAGCATCCAGTTTTTCACTCCACTTATTTTTATGGGCACATAGTACACGTTTGTACTGCTTAGAAACCACTGTTTGAAATAAATTGATTAATAACCAGCTGTAGTTAAGAGTTCCCTTGTTTGACCTGTTGTCTTTTTAATACTTTCTATTCTTGTTTTTATTATTCAGAATAAATGGTGTTCATCATTTAGCTGGCTAAGAAAAAGTGCATACAAAACTTAAATTCTGCATCTTTAAAGTGCTGAATGTTAATTGGGTTTCTCATTAGAAACTGTCTTGAGAGGCTGTATGGCTAGTATAATTGTGTGAAAGCAAAACAGATCAGCAAGACCAAGGTAGTATCAAGTTGATTTGTTTTCTAATAAGTGCTTGAAAAAAATTAAAATGATTAATATTTTACATGCCACAGCAATATTTTTTTCCTGTCCGGTGGCTCATATCTTCCATTTTGCACACAGAAAACACAAAATAGAAGTTGTTTAGTGGGAATATCTGAGACTTCTTATCCTTTGAGAAGGATGAGATGCATCCTTCACTCACACTTTCCTTTCTGTGATTAAGCTGGCAAAAAAAGTGACGTTGGACAAACAGTTCCCATTTTTTCAAGAAAATAGGGCCAGATTTCACAGACCACATCTTTTTGCATTTTCCTAGATCTAGTTTCATGCTTTGTCAGTCTTGACTGTCCTTGTTTCAACAGTGCTTCACTCCATCCGTGCAGTGATCATATTACTGTTACTTTTGGTACTGGAAGTTAGATGGCTGGAGGGTTTTCCATATTTCATGCCCATTCAGGGTATCAGCACTCAATCTGTGTATTTTAGCTGCAAAGAGAGGGTGTAGTGATGACTGTGAATGTAACTACAGCTCTGTAGCAACTCATTTTCTTTCTGCCTGGCCTTTTCACCTCATGATTTTAAAAATGTCAGATCCAGAAACAGGTAATCAGTTACTGGGTATTATTCAGAACTGCTGGGTGCAGGCAACTTCCACTACTAATAGAGAAAGAATCCACTTACACTTGCTTCTTTAACCAAAAGTATACCTGATTCTGACCAAACAGCAGATGACAAGGTAGCATATTTATCTGATCTGATTTTAATTTTATATTAATTGGTTTTTTTAATTCTTACAAAGAGATTTTTAGCTAAAACAGATTTAATGTAGGGAATTAAGTATTTTAAAGAAGGGCGGAAGCATGTTTTCTTCCATTTTAGAGATTTTCGGAGTAGACTAATTGGGTCATCTCAAATTGTGTTTTATTTGCAGGTCTGCCCCCTCCCAGCAACACTCCAAGTCACTACTAAATGGCATGCTCCAGTCTGAGTCTGCACCTTGAGTACGTTTTGCCATAATCCCACTAAAGTTTCAGATTTATGAAGCCTCCCTAAGTCTTGCAGGAGCTGCTGTACTTCACAGTTTCTGAACTCCTGCATCTTCCCAATAAAGAGACTGCGTCTCGATACTGGGGAGCTTTTCTCCACTGTGAAGGTAGTGTGCAGCACTTTGTGAGCTGGCATACTGCTTCTTACTGAGAGGATTAATGCTTAGTAAAACTTAATTGAATAGCTCTGAAGCATCTGTCTTCCACTTGCTTGCCGCCTTGGCCCCATGTCTCTTGCACTCCTGAGAGCAGTGTAGCCCAGCTTCACCAGAAGAGCTGACTGGGTGTGAAACCTGGGTGTGAAACCATCAAAGTAGGAGTTATGGATCTTGCCTACAGGTGTTTTGGTCCTCCTTTGGATCTGTCCTTACTCGGTTTGGTTGAATGCTGATACTTTATTCAGCATTCAGATGCTGAATAGCCTCTTAGTCTGTTGGAGTGAGTGGAATTGCTTACAATGTTAGGAGCTAATCAGTGAGGTGAGTTTCAAAATTTGCTTCAACACAGTCTGAAGAAGTCTGAAGGAGAGTAGTGAGAAATACAAAACCAAGCATCTTATAAAACATGACCTTTTTACACGCACAAAAAGTCATAGTGTTTTTGATGGAAAATTTTCAGTCAGCTCCAGTTTGACTTAAAATGTTTTACTAGTGCCCACTGTTCATAGAAAATCTTTGGATCTCAGTGACCCATTTTTCCATATGAAATCATTGGATGTTAACCCTTGTGTTGCCTTTTTTCTCAATTAACTGTAATGACTATAATTGACTCTTCTAGTTCAGCTTCTCCAGACATTTTAAATAAGTAAAAGTAAAGTAGAAGTTCATTGCCAGTGACAATTGACCTGCCAGTTATATAAGGAACCAGGAGAGGGTCTACAACATGCAGTGGCATAGTTGTTTCCTGGGTATATACATCCCATTTCCTGCCTTTGGAAAATTAGATGTCATAAATGGCAGAGTTGAGAAGAGATCTTTAGAGGAGAGTTAAGCAAGTGACCAAATTAAAAAGCACCTGATGGAAAGAAATTGCCTTTGGTTCACTGAACGTGTGTGATACAGAATGAAAAAGGTTTGCCAGTGTTCAAAACTAGAAAGAGAACCAAGACATTCTGGCCTTTTTTCCTTCTGATGCCACTGTAAACACTCACTTCTCATCAGCCCTCCCCAAAATGGAGTTCTGTATTTTTAGGCATTATCTTACACGTCATCGCGTTACTGCGTGCTGCCTTCCCTGCTGAGAAACTATTATAACACAGTGGACAATAAAGATTGCCCACTGTGCTGAATGTTGGCCACCCAAGGGCAATGACATTTTTCCCTGACTTCAGTTCTGAGTGGCTGACTGTGCCTCCTGGGAGACCTACAAGAAAGATCTCAATAATAAATTGATTCTCAATTTTGTATTTATTCTTGGCTGGTGAAATAAATAACAAACCTTAAATAAAGGAAAAATGTTATACTTTGTTGTTGCATACAAGGAAACCGACTAAAACACTTCATTTTCCTAACAAGCAAGAAGGAGCTGTTTGCAAGTTATGACAAGTAGAGGAAAAATGTTTGTTTATTCTTCCCTATACAGCTTTATTCTACCCTATACGGTGATTTTTACCATAGCTTGGAAAAAATGTATTTTAGCTTCTGAGTTGTGTGTGGTTGCTCCAAGCTGCTCATAAATTCAAGTTGATAAAGACTTCTCATTGATCAGACTTTGATTTCTTCTCACAGGCAAAATAAACCCAATAATACTGTAAAAAATTAGCTTCTTGTAGGAACATGCTTTTCATGTATTTAGGTAATTACAGCAGAAATTTTATCAATTCTTGTTGACATTGGAGTTTTGTTTTAAGCTATTTATAACTGAAAATTTGTTTCTACTTTAGTTTGATGATTGATTTTTATTTATTTTACATTTTGTTTTTGGTTTGACCTGTAGTTTTTCCCAGTGTCTTGAAAACTTAGTGACACAAACTGTAACATCAATTTTTTTTAAATTTTAAATATTTTGCAAGGTTCTCTTGCTGTTATTTCCATTCTCTAGTTTTCAAATACTGATTTTTTTTTTCCATTTTTTTTTCTTGCCAAGAGAAAGCCAGTATCCCACTGTCTCTCTCAACAGAAAGAGAATGAATTGGGAATGGAAAAGTCCTAGGTCAGTTTGATCATTCTTACAGCAGTAATTTCCCAGTCTTTGGAGCCAGTGTTCTAGTCCAGAGTGAGGTTTTGCCTGCTTCCATTTCTGGGTATGTCTCTAGGTTATAGAAACCTTCAGATTCTGCTATGCAACAGATGTATCTAATTACTTATGGTCTTGAAGACAAGCAGGGTGGCATTGATTGCTTGTGCATTTCTTGCAAAACCTGTATTAAAGACTGACTTTATTGAAGTTGCAGGCTCTTACAGGATTGACAGTGGCTGCATGTTGTTGTCAAAACAAAACCTTGCGCAGCACTGTAGAGTGACGTAGTTTCTCTGTAACCAGAATCTGGAAAAAGTGATGGTTTCCAAAGATTCTCAAATAGTTGTAATAAATATAAATTTAGAATAGTGTGCAGTAAGGCCAGGAAGATGTACATGAGCAGTTTCACTTATGCACATTGAGTAATTGTGTCAGCTTTTTAATTAGGTTTGCCAGGAAGTGCAGATTGCCTGCATGTTGCCTGGTATGCCTGCTTGCTGCAGACTATTGAGTCCCTGCAAACAGGGTTTCCCAGGCCCAGCTCCCACTGCTTCTTTTGCACTTTTGTAGGAGATACTTTTAAATCTCTGGGCCCACTAGTGGGCTTCAAAAAATGAAACTCCAGTAGAATGACAAGAGTAAAAAAAAAAAAAAAAAAAAGCAATTGTTCATTCTTACAACATAGGGCAAATGCATTACTCACAGATGGCATTATAATTAAGGAATAAAAACAATAGGCTATTAAATATTCTGCTGACTCATGTGTTTGATTAAAAAGATAATAAGGCATCTCAATAAGCCTGGCTCATCTAGTATTTTCCTGGAGATTTCATTTCTCACTAAAAAATAAGGTTTCTGAAGTAGTATTTTTTCCACAGTCTCTTTCCAGCAGATTACTGCACTTCTGTCAGATGACGCAATTCACTTTAAATGCATATTACTTGTCTCTGTGTATCACCTACAGACAACATGTTGGTATTAGCAGCTTTGAGTTTCACAGATGGTTGTTTGAATCTTAAAGGAACATCTTTGGTCCTGGAGGTGCCTGGGGTGGTTTTACTGGAGATCAAGATAATGGTGCATACTGCAGTGAAAACTGTGCACATTTGTAGTAGTAACTTGTAMATCCCATCATCTGACACCTCATTTTCCCCCCACGAAGCCTCCCAGGAGACATTATGAAACCTTCCAGTGGGTTAAAATATTTTCTTGTCTTTGGTTCTCACTGTAAATCTTGTACCTTTGGCAAAAAAGATTTCTGACTTGCAGAGATTTGCTGTTGTATCGTACCAATAGCTACCAAAAGACATCTCTATAACAAAAGTATTATGCCTCAGAAGTGGGTCAATTCCTTGTCAGATTTGGGTTAGTAAACTAACCAAATGCATAGGTCCTTCCATGCTGTGTCTTTTTTTGAAGTGAAAAAATATGAAGAGAAATCCTGAGATTTCTGAAGTGGAGAAATTTCAACAAATTACGAACTTTTTCTTCGATTAAATTAAATTGAAAGCATCCTTTAACGCCTTTGCATTGATTGATCTATTTGTAATCTTTTTGTTGTGATGCTATATCCTCTTCCAATGGTAGCTATACCATATTTGGTAAAACAAAGGTCCTTTATTTAACTGGTAGAGAGGCTCAGGCTTTTATATTAAGATTTAAAATTCCTATGTTTAGTTTTCTGCTGGGAGGAGTTAGATAACATGTATAATTTTCTTGGAACATAGTTTCACATGACTCAGTTTAGCTATGCTAAAATATATATTTTTTTTTCATTAATAAACCGTTTTATATGAAAGACCATAAGGGCTGTTGATTCCAACAGCATATATGGTCTGCGAGGCATTGTTATATGCTATGGGATCAAATTAATATTCAAATTTAACTCATGGTGCCTAATCTATCATAAATAATCACTAAGATCAGCACTAAAATTTCTTCTAACTCTTTATTAAAGCAAGCTTTCACATTAGCAGCTATGTTCTTTCACCCTTTTTAGCTATAGACAGGTTTTTTTGTAACCTTTCTTCTGTTAACTGTCCTTGGGGGAAATGAGAGAAAGTTCATTGGATGGGTTGAAGTTGTTACTGTTCTTGCTATTGTGTGAGTCAGATCCTGTCTCTGAAGAAAAAAATGAGATGAATGCACAAAAACTGGGAAAGAAAAGAACAGTGAAAACTGAAATGCACCGTCTGTATCTTTCACTGATGCTTACAGTGCTGCTAGAGAAAGATAAGTATGACAAAGATGCATGTTCTGAGACCTGGCAAACCTATGTCAGCTTAGGACTGTGTAAGACCTTGCTTTTAGCTGCCTTTCTGGTCACAGGCTACAGCATTGTTGCAAAGTATGAGGTTTTGGCTGTCTAGGTCCACCTTTTTGTTTTGTTTTTTTTTTTTTTGAAGTAAACTAAAAGCTAGAAGAGATTAATTAAGAGACATAAGATTAATTAAGAGACATAAAATAAGTCATTTCAAGGAAACCAGCAGGAACATAAGTCTTGCATTCTAGATGATTTTCAGAGCTTACCAGAAGCTGTAAGAGACAGCAAAATCATCTCACTCAATCTCTCTTTCTCTAACTTCATTTATTTCTACCCACTCTTAACCTGAGGGCAGCAAAGGTGTAGTAGTATTGCAGTATATCCTGTACTTCTATAAAACACTGGTCATGATGTAATGTAAAACATGCTGTATTCAGACTACCCATTCTAGCTTTAATGTCGAAGTACGACGCTTCCACCCCACAGATGATTGATGGAATTGGTATTTTGTAATTTTTTGTTATTAGTCAAACCTTAAATCATATGAACTTAATGAGGTTCACACTAAAATATATAGGAAACTGACTGAAGCAATCACAAAACTCATTAGCAAATTCTTTTTGACAATTGTGATGTATTGTTGAGTTTCCAGAATTTACAAAACACAAGACAGGGAATGATTAGTCATGTAGGACCCCTGGAACAAAGTATCTGAGACATGAATAACAAACTGAATGTGAGCCACTGATGTAGACTACTGAGGAACTAAAAAGGAAGCATAAAGTGGAACATAGATCCAGGATTTTGTATGTAAGATATTAAATAATCTTCTTATTTTACTCAGTTCTTCCTGGAATACTGTCTCCAGTTTTGGGCATCCACATTTCAATACAGGAGGAAAGATGATCAGAGGTCTAGAAAATACGACCTATATGAAAGATCAGATTCTAAGGGCTTATTTGATCTAGAAAAGAGACACGGGGAGAAATGAGAACAGTGCTCAAATGTATGAAATGCTGTTGCAAGAAAAAGGGTAGAGAATTAATCTCTGTATCTATTGGGAGAGGAAGAAGAGTAATGAGCTTGAGCTGTGGTAAAGACTATTTAGGCTAGGATCAGGAAAAAAAAATCTCATGTTTAGGATAGCAAAGCCCTATTACAGATTGTGCAGTCTCCATAATTTGAAGTTTTAAGATCAGGTTATAGTTAAACAAATACATATTGGAAATGACTTAAATGTGGCTGCTTTTGCTTTGGGCAAAGAGTATAAGATAAGTAAYCTCTCGATTGCTTTTAGCCTTTTAGCCCTCTACGGTGTTCACTGAGTTTTTGACATACCTGTGATTCACTGATTTTTGGTTCCATGCTTCTCTAGCAAACTCAAGCTTGACATAGGGAGGGTGATGGAGCAACTAATTCTGGAAACCATTTCCAGACACAAGAAGGCCAAGAAGGTAACCGGGAGTAGTCAGTATGAACATTTACAAAGTGGAAATCGTGCTTAACCAACCTGATAGCCTTCTACAGTGAGATGACTGGCTTGGTGGATGAGGGGGAGAGCAGTGGATGTTGTTTATGTTGACTTTAGTAAGGCTTCTGACACCATCTTCCATAACATCCTCATAGGCAAGCTGATGAAGTACAGGCTAGATGAGCAGACAGTAAGGTGGACTGAAAACTGGCTGAGCTGCTGGGCTCAGAGGGTTGTGATCAGTGGCATGGAAGCCAGGCACCAGTGATGTCCTCCAGGGGTTGATGCTGGGGCTAATACTGTTTAGGATCTTCATTAATGAGCTGGATGATGGGACCAAATGCTCTCTCAGCAAGTTTGAAGATGATACAAAAGTGGGAGGAGTGATACACCAGATACACTGATAGACCAGAGGACTGTGCTGCCATTCAGAGGGATCTCAACAGGCTGGAGAGATGGGCAGAGAGCTCGACAAAGGGAAGGGCAAAGTCCTGCATCTGGGGAGGAACAACTCCCTGCTGCAGGCTGACTGGCTGAAAAGCAGCTTTGCAGAGAACGCCCCAGGGTCCCAGTGGACAACAAGTTGACCATGAGCCAGCAATGCACCCTTCCCGCAAAGAAGGCCAGCGACATCCTGGGCTGCATTAGGTAGAGTGTTGCCAGCAGATCAACGGTGGTGATCCTTCCCCTCCACTCAGCACACAGGTGAGGCCACACCTGGAGTGCTGTGTCCAGTGCTGGGCTCCCCAGCACACGAGAGACACGGACATACTGGAGTGAGTTCAGCAAAGGGCCACAAACATGACTGAGCAACTGGAGCATCACTCATATGAGGAGAGACAGAGAGCTGGGACTGTTCAGCCTGGAGAACAGAAGGCTTAAGCAGGATATGATCAATGTTGTAAATACCTGATGGGTCAGCGTAAAGAAGATGGAGCCAGATTCTTCTCAGTGGTGCCCAAAGACAGGACAAGAAGTAATGGGCACAAATTGAAAGACAGGAGATTCCATCGGAACAAAGAAAACACTTTTTTGCTGTGAGGGTGGCTGAACACTGGAGCAGGTTGCCCAGAAAGGCTGGGGAGTTACATACATTAGAGGAGAGGGGAAAAAAGAAAAAGAGAGAGAGAGAAAAACAAAAAAGAGATGTAGGCATAAACCAAGAGAAAATATTGAGAAATCCCCCAAGACAAACCATCAGATCCCAATTGTTTCCTATCATATCTGTTTACCTTGCTATTGCTCTTTGTAGTCCCTGAATAAGAATTTTTTCCTTCTCTAAAGGGAATTTAAAAGCTGTTACATCACCCTTTTTCAGAAGCTAGAGCATCATCGATTAATCATTGCTGAATGTGCTTGTATCAACAACATGGATGTCCCACCTTTTCAGTGCAAGTTAATGCRTAAGACAACTTGGAATTCAACTTCCAGAGATACAGATGACTGAATAGATTTGGTTTACATCAGCAATATATAAATATCAATTTATGAAATAACAGTATTAATAATTTAAAATCACAAAGAAAATAAGGAAGACTCACAAGTGAATCCACTTGCACTTCAGTGACTATAAATACTAACATTTTAGTATGCTCTGTATTATTCATGAAATATGAAGATGATTTATTTTTAAGCACTTGTACAGCTATTGTTAGATTAAGGAATAACTAATAACATATTAACTATTATTTTAGAAGGTGCCTACATAGAATGTGGCTGTATTAATGCCTTAAGAAAAAAATTTGGCTGTATTTACAGTATCAGGCTTAAAGCCTTACTTTTATATGCTTTTCCTCTTATAAAAGTTTCTGGACTCTTATTAACTGTAGGAGTACTAAAGCAAACAATGTTTTACCTATGAAGTCATTTCATCAGTGTGCATCCCAAAAGCTTTCATAAAAGGAGCACCGGAGATAGTTGATTTTTTTCTGTGTTTCCAGAACTCAAGTTCACAGTGAAATAAATGGGAATTTTATACAAAGCAGCTGGAAAGAACAGGCATATAAATTAAGCAGATATGCTATGCATTAGCACAATAAAATCTCTCCATATTCAGAAATTCAGCGGTTTAATGGATGGGATCCCCCACTGACGATTAAGGGACTAGAGCATCTCTCATATGAGGAGATTCTGAGGAGAGCTGGGACTGTTCAGCCTGGAGAAGATAAAACTGAGGGGGGAATCTTATCAATGCATTTTAATATCTGAAAGTGTAAAGAGGATGGGGCCAGACTGTTCCCATAGTGCCCAGTGACAGGATGAGAGGCAACAGGCACAACCTGAAACACAAGTAGTTCCATCTGAAAATAAGGAATTCTCTCTCTCTCTTTTTTTTTTTTTTTTTTTTTTTTTTTTTTTAAACTGTGAGGGTGACAGAGTACTGGAACAGGTTGCCCTGAGAGGTTGCAGAGTCTCCATCCTTGGAGATATTCCAAAGCCATCTGCACAGGGTCCTGGGCAACCTGCTCTAACTGACCCTGCTTGAGCAGGGGGGTTGGACTAGATGATCTTTAAAGGTCCCTTCCAATCTCAACCATTCTTTGATTCTGTGAAGATAGAGAAGATTGTTCCTGGTACCCTATCTTGATGCGATAGAAGTAGTTGCTGGAACATCTTTCAGAACGTAAGTGTGTACAAATAGTACCACTGAACAAACAAGTTGCCCATACTATCAGAGGTAATACTTTGACTTTCAGAGGTAAGACGTGATTGATACAGAACTGCCACAGCTCTCCTTTACATGCTCCATTAGAAATACTGCACATTCATCAATGGACAGATGTCAGCTGAGTCTTCTTCAATGGGATGAAAGGGATATATCCCAGGTTAACAAAAAACACTTACTCTCTGATCATTGATTATTGAACAATGTGCAAACTCTTAAGATGGATTATACGTGGCTAAGCTTCTCATTCACAGCCCAACAAGGTTACCACCTCCTATAGAAAAATCAGCTCAACATCATTATTAACACCATTACCATCAGCTTAAGCTCTGTCAATAGCTTTCCCTGAAAATCCAACTATGGCAACAGGTAGTTACAACAACCTAAAATATTGCACGCTACATGAAACATTCTTCTTTGCTGACTGCTTCATTTAAAATGTTATTTGTACAGAGTAGTGTTCCAGTACTGTCATTTATGTGTTTTTGAAAAGCAGAAAGCCGGACAAAAAAGTCCCAATTTGTATGTCCTGCTTCCAGCAAGTAAATTACCGTTAAGTATTTAAATAACATTATATTAGAAGTATATATTAAAAAAAGTTAATTTGCGGTTTCTAGAAAAAAAAATCATGAAGTTCTAATCAGGAAAGTTACATCACTGTCAAAGCAATGTCTAGGTAAGCAGTTCCATTCTGGGGCTTGCATAAACAACTTATTAGGCTACACAGACTGATCAGAAGGCATGAGAGATGCATCTTAGAAACACTGCTTATTATTGTTAATATTATTCAGCAACTAAATAAGCAGTATGTGGTCTGGACAATTTGTCACAATGATTTATTAAAAAAGAAAATAATGCTCTAAGAGTGTTCAAAATTTTCTCTTTCGTTCATTTTTCACTTTTGATCACTGCTAGATTTATTAGCAAAGTACTAAAAAATCTTGTAGCTACCTCACCATTAAGAAGTGCTTTATGTTCTCTTTACCTGTTAGAGTACTCACTGTTTTTGGAGGGGTTTTTTGTGTCCCCCCGCCCCCCCCCCCCGAGATTTTAGTTATATGTGAAGTTACAGCACATTCAAGTGAAGTACACTTGTGGAAGTCACCATTTGCATCCAAGACACAGTAGGTATAGCTTCCAGTTGACAGAATAATTGTTTAGTCTCAAAAATGAATCAAGGACTGAAAATATGCATAACAGTAAAAGATTTAATGAGTTTAGTCTTATAAAGAGGTCTTGAGCAATCTGTACATACATTCATAAAGAAAATAAATTTGACAATATGCGGCTCTTTGAACTAGCACTTAAAGTCAAATCTGATAGCTGGAAGTTGAATAAAAATAGTACAAAACTAAAAATAAGTTATTAAAAACAAATGCTTAGGCTAATTAATAATTTAAAAGCTCATGAAGGACTTGGATGGATTCAGGCATATTAAGAGGGGTTTACTCCTAATTTTTAAATGAACAGAAGGGGTTCTTCCCCTCCCCCCCAAGTGGAAAGTCTTGTTCAACCAAGAATGTATTCAAGGCTGTCTCCCAGTTTCTGTTATGTGGAAAGTCACTGCAAATATTTCCTCTGGTTTTATAATCTCTATGGTTGTACTGGGGAAATTCTATCATTCCTACACAAGTTTAACTCTCTTATTCAAATCAGTCTAAATTAGCTGGGCTGCCAAAGTTCATTAACTATTACTTAGTATGTACTTTGTTACTTCATCTCTAATCTTGAAGAAACTCCATATGAAACAAAAAGGGTCATGAAAGCTTAACAGAAATTGGCTTAGACTTACCAACCCAAGCCTGAAAACAGCTGGGTCCAGCAAAAAAGAAATAAAGAAAAGATTGGTATATTGTTCACAGCCTCCAGCTACTCAAGGAGCAACTCACAAATACACTTGTCATACAAAACTATAGTATACTTTATCCTTCTGCTCGGAATCCCAGTTCTTTCCATGTTAATCACCATCCCCTGGGCTATGTGGACAACATGCTACACAGGCTTCAGAGAAGGTACCATCCTTTGTTTTGTTGCAAATAGCTTGTTAGTAAGCTCTGCTCAGGACTCTGCTGGGAACTCTTATGAGAAATGTCTAAGTTGTGGGTAGCTGTCCTCTCTTCTCTTTGCTCCTGTCTCTCCTCACAGCATTTCTAAAGAAATACATTTGTGTGTATTCCTGAGGACTAACGAAGTGAAGCTGAAAGGCCCTTTCTCCTCAAATAAGGGAAGTGGGGGAGTTACTTCATGAAGAGTTAAGGAGCCAAGACTTCAGCTGGATCTCAGTACAAGAGCTGTGAAGATTAACACAGATTTATATATTTTCCTCTCAGCCTGTCTCTTTTCCCCCGGACTTTTTCTTCTCCACATTCTCCCCTTTCACAGGCAAAAAAAATATCAGAATAGCTAATGCTCCCTCTACGTCTGTTCTGCTAGAGTAACGTAGGAAAGTAGGAGCAGGGTGGCAAGATAACTTGCTTCAATGTGCAATTGGAAGATAGAGTCAGTAGCCTTACATACAGGAGAAGCTTACTGATGGCATTGCTGTGGCCATAGGCAAGTACTCTCACTGACAGAAGATTTCGGCCTCTGCACAATCTGAAAGATTTTGACCTTAAGGTCCAAAAATTTTCTGTTTTAGAAACTGTTTGACACCCATAACATATCATTAGATATCCAGGAGATACCTTCTCCATATGTACGTCCCACCAGTAGAACTGGTAGGAGCAGATACTAGAATAAAAGCATGATTTAAAGCTCACCACTTCAGCACACCATGTGAGCATCTGTTCCTGGCACCAGAGAGCCCCGAATAACTGAACCGAAGAAAGTGATGTCTTTTTCAAACACATGAAAGTCTTCCCCAAGAACACCCAGAGCACATGCACTTTTTCCTATCAAAACCTCTCCTTCTGCCTTCTGATGGTGACAGTTCATACATCATAAGAAGACACCCTACCTTAAAGGATGCCTGTTGCAATGTTGCAACAAACAAGGAAGCTAATTCGAATTTAAGTAATGCCTTCTATTAAACAAAAGTTTTTGAGGATCTTCTAGCTGTGAGCACATAGCACTCTTGTGCTAAGCTAACACTGAGCCATGTTTATCAGCAACAGCTGTATGCTTCTGTAAGGTTGTCACCTCCCACATGGATTTTGGCAATATGCTTAATTGAAAATTTTTGCTATAGTAACTTAAGAAACAATAGCTRCTCACCAAAGGGTGAAGAGGAAAGAAATTAAGGTAGCTTAACAACAAAAACAAAGCTAAGAGATCTTCTTGAGAATTAACAGCTGACTGAGCACACTGACAATCCTAGGATATTGTCTCTAGCCAGCCTTACAGAGTAATCAATTGCCAATGAAATTTCCTAAGGCATTATTAATAGAGATTTTTTTGTTATTTTATTGAAGTAAAAATAACTATTTTACCATTTCTTTCCACAGTTCTGTTACTCTCCAAACTCCTAGGTGCATGAGCATACATGAAGTAATGCAAGATGACACACTTTATTAAGAAAAAAAAAAAGTTATTTTCTTAGATTAACTGAATAATGGAGCAATAAGAGTTTTCAAGGAAAAAAATACATGGAGGAAGAAAATTACAGTTAGTTTTTTCCCTGCAGGCAGTAAAAGGTATGTGCAAACACTGCATCTGCTAAGCTAGACATTTCCAGACAATTAACATCTAACCCCACTGCCACTCAAGTAATTTTCTCATTTCCATTAGTTGGGCTCAAACCTGGACAAGAGAGAGAACCCACTGAGACTCTATATGAATGATGCCAGAGTAGTCCGAGGATATGCTTATATGCTCTGTCTGCCTATGCTTTGACTATCAAAGAGTGTTCATCTTTTTAGGATGCTGAAATAATTCTATTAATCTGTTTGAGCTCTGGAGATATAATGAGAGGTATTAAAATATCATAACAGTAAATGCAACACAAATGCTACCTATTTAATAAACTATTATGCCAAGAGCATATGGAAAGCCATTTTTAATATAGACTTCAAAGGTTTCTGATATTTTGAACAATTTTACTTCCGAAATACCTACTACGATTTCAGCTCAAATCTAATTACAAGAAGAGAGAAATGGCAGCTTGCCATGTACAAATTTTCCCTCCTTATTTTTCACTGTGTCATCAGCATAGGTAACACAAGCTGTTCTTTCCTGCAGCATTCTCTTAGAGTCTTGTGCAGCAGGCAAAAGGCATCTACTCAAGAACCCAGTTATTTCATACGTTATTGCATACTCATTAGAATGTAACTGACAGGACAGCAGCTTATTCGTGCACAAGTCAGATCCCATTCGCACGTACTGACTGGCTTTCAGAAAGCCACAGACTGTCTCCCGCGTTATTGTTTTGGAGATCTGTCTTGGTTTTTTGTTCCATTTGGGAGAGGGGAAGGGACCTAGAGGTATGGAAACAACCACACGACATTCTTCCGGTCTCCATTGCAATAGCACTAATTAACAGAATTAAGAATATACACAGTAGAGATGGCAAGTTCTGGGTCTTTAAGAACTTTAAAATGCATCTAAATTTTGATAAGTATCATTTAAAAGAAAGAGGCTTAAAATGCAGACATTTAAGCTTACGAACATATTCATCTCTTGAGTATTCCACCAAATCTAAATCAGCGTGCAAAGATAATCATGCCTGCAAGAGTTTCAAAAGTCAGCCCATTAAACTGAGGAATACCTATCATAACAGTCTAATGAAAATTAAGACAGACTGTACAGCAAGAGGACCTTACTGGTCCTCGCTTAGTCCTATTCTTTCACTGAGTCAGGCAAAGCAGAATTCACAGAAATCTACTCAAACTCCCCTTCCCCTATTATTTCATCATTTTAATTAGATAGCTGTCTTAATACAACTTTGCAAACAACAAGCCTCCTATTCAGCAGGAAAGCAGTTTCTGAAACCCTTTCTCATTTCAGAGCACGAGAAGGAAATGAACTAAAGATGTACTGCTTTTAACATTAAATAAAGAACTTTATATTCCTAATATTAATATAGGATTCTGACTTCATATATGAAAGACCCAAAAATAGAATATGCACATTTAAATTGAATATCAAAATCCAATGTTTAGAGGGGAGGGAAAAACAAAATTCAAGGCATAGTTTTGTATTTTTACTGTTGATGGATAAGTTTAAAGTATTGTACCCATACTAAACTAAAAGCACATCYGTAATAAATTTTCAGACTAGGGAACAAAAAAAACCACAACAACACACATGTAATCCACATGTAATCCACAGTTTCTCTCAGCAAGCATTTTCTTTCCTAAATTATCATCTGTTTAACCGGAAACTCCTGTAAAATACCACAGCCTTAGTAAATCTATACTAATGATGCATTTGCATAGGATACTATTTTTTCTCAGCACTCTTATAGCGGGTCATCTTCACACGGGGAAAGCGGCCGCCCGTTCCTTCCCGTTTTCCCTCGGCCACGCTGGCTGCAGCGCGCCCGCGCCACCGCGCACCTGAAGGAGCTGAACTCTCCTCAAGGGCCGGCGGCCGCGGCGCCT